>NC_042999.1:84711496-84723996 GCF_006345805.1 Octopus sinensis
ATATAGTAGTATAAGTAGTAGTAGTAGTAGTAGTAGTAGTAGTCCATATTTTTATTATTATTACCAGTGACGGTTTCTTTCAAAGTTATCCTCATATTGGCTACTCACTTAAGTAGCCTGTACTGGCGAATCTTCAAAGTAAGAGTCACTATTAATTATATATATTATGGTGACACCACAATAAGTATTGAGGCATTCCTTTAGTGAAGGTTTTGCGCACTTAAGTAGACAGTGCTAAGTATGTAGATATGTGTATATGCCAATCCGCTTATACGTGTATATATATAAATATATTATATATATATATATATATATATATATATATATATGTATATATATATATATGTATATATATACATATATATATATATATATATATATGTATGTATGTATATATAAATATATATATATATATATATATATATGTGTGTATATATGTATATATACACATACATATATACATACATACTTACATATGTCTGTATACTAATATCGTTTTAAAATATATACCTATATTTACACATATATTTATATCATATCTATATATACATAGAGAGAGAAAGAGGGGGAGAAAAGGAAAGAGAGAGAAAGAGATATACAATAAGACATATAGATAGAAAAAAACAGTCCTGTATATATACATACACATATACTAAGGTAAATTAGAAAGTATCGCAACTTTTATTTGCGTTAAGTTTTACTCACCCTCAATCATGCATACGTACATACAAGCACACATACATACTTCATTTCCTTTTGAAAGTAAAATATATTTGATAATCTACTCTAATATATCGAGTGTCCTTCAATTAATATTTGACTATCACTGTATATACCTATGCTCAAGCTTATGTATATGTATGTGTGCGTGTGTGAGATGCATATGTGCGTCTGTGTTCATATATATATATATATATATATATATATATATATATATATACATGAATGCGTGTATAGCGAGGGACAGGCAAGCAGACCGACAGGAGGAGACATACATAAATACATGCAGACACACACATACACCACACACCAGACGCAAAAAATAGATACAAAGATATTTGTAGATGTGTGTGTGTGTGTGAGTGTCCGCGTGTATGTGTATCTGTGTGAGTGTGTGTGTTTGTGTGGAGTGTGTGTGTGCGTGTGTGTGTGTGTGTGTGTGTGTGTGTGTGTAGAGTGTACGTGTGCATACATATGTAGGTATGTACCCCAGGATGGATTGTGAAAATTACCAGTATGGCGCTGGTGTCTCTTTTCCATAGCATCAAATATATCTGAATATCTACTTCATATTTCTCTTCATATTTCTTTCACTACTCCTTCTGCATGCTAAAGAATATAGTTTTTTACTATTATTGCCACTACTACCAGTACTACTACTACTACTACTACTACTACTACTAATAATAATAATAATAATAATAATAATAATAATAATAATAATAATAATAATAACAATAATAATAATAATAATATAATAATAATAATAATAATATAATAATAATAATAATAATTATTATTATTATTATTATTATTATTATTATTATTATTATTATTATTATTATTATTATATTATTATTATTATTATTATTATTATTATATTATTATTATTATTATATTATTATTATTATTATTATTATATTATTATTATAATATAAAAGATGGGCTACAGCAAATATTCTGCTCAATACCACAGATTTGCTTGTCAGTTGTTTGACTTTAACCTGTTGAGCATGTCCCTTAGTGGCTGACGATATGTGTATCTCTGATCACGAGCAGAAGTAGTGGGGGAGCATCATAGCCATGTGTTGAGAGGGATTCTTTGGGGTCTGAATAATTCACCTCTGGAAACATGGGTGGTTCTTTTAAAATCCTTAAACAACCCTTATTCAGGGACCTTTTGAGCGGGATGGGCTACTCAACCTGAAGAAAATTCTAACTGGGCCCCACCTGCAAGGTCATGTGCTGTTTATCTTTTTATGAGATCACCATGTCGCGCACATATGGTTGTGATGCCTGGTGTACCCTTATCAGACGAGTAGTCATGATGGGTATATTGGGCTTCGTATATTTTACCCCAGTGTCACTTTGATAGCATGAACTGCTCTCTCATTCAATAATAATAATAATAATAATAATAATAATAATAATAATAATAATAATAATAACGAAAGAAAAATTTAAACAAGAAATTCACAAAAAAAGACAAAGCATGAAAGGAATAAATGTACGATCAGTTTACAAGAAACATGAACGCCAAGACAGATACAGAAGACCGGTGGCTATGGATGAGGTGAAGTAACATGAAAAACTCATATGCGCAGCTCAAGAACAAGCGTTAAGGACCAATTATATGAAGTGCAGATTTGACAACGCTACCGATAGCGACAAATTTAGAGGGGTGAAATGATATGGCACATCGTTAGCGAATGTGGCACATCGTTAGCGAATGTGGCACAACGCGAATACAAAAGACGACATGATAATGGGGCAAGAATGATATATTGGAAGCTCTATGGAAATCACGGCTTACAAAGAGCAAAGATGTGGTAAGCACAAACCCCAGAAAGAGTCATCGAAAATGAGAACTGCAAAATCCTATGGGATGTGATGATCCAGTGCGATCACCTAACCAGACATAGAAAACCGGACATTGTTGTGGTGAATAAAAAGAAAAGAACATGCATGATAATTGACATAGCATGCCTCAGTGGCAACAGGCCCGATGTAAACGAAGAAAAATATAAACAACTATGACGATTTAAAGTGGGAAATACGAAGATTGTAGACAGTGACGAGAGTAGACATGATACCAATAGTAATTGGTGCACTTGAAATTATCAGCATTCGACTACGAACACGGCTGAAAAAGATCGTTGAAAATGTGAAGGTGGAACATTTACAAAAATCAGCATTGCTTGGAACTGTAAGAATTTTTCACAGGGTCCTTGAAGCATAACCAGTAACCAAGTGTCACAGTCTGCTGGCTGTGGACAGCTGACACTTTCCATCATACTCAGCAAAATAAGCTTGGTGTTCAGAACTAATTTCGCTGCCAGCAGGTCGGTCGCTATGCCCGTATTGAGTGCCTCTTCTAATTTCTTAACTACTCTAGTCTTCTTTCTACTCTAGTCTTCTCTATCGCTTGTTCTCTGCTTAATTCTACAGCTTCTACTCTAATAGCCAGTTTTAGAAATCCCCACAATCGGTTGTTCACGACTGCACCCGTCAACTTTCGATGGACTAATTTGCTAAGCCCGTCTCTGAAAGCTTGACGCATCGGGACGCATTCAGCTTCCAGTATCCGGGTCCCTGCCTATGGAGCCTATCTAGTTGCACCATATAGATCAACAATTTGTGGTCTGTGGTCTGTGTAGTGGACGAATTCAAATTGTGGACAACCTATGCTATTCCTATCTGCTGGCCTACAAAACCCTGTATAGAAAAGATCTGGATGTCCCGACAAATTTGCCCATGTCCACACTGTAGTGTTCGGGAAATCCTGTCTGAACTTGTTCCCAGTTGGAAACGATGGAGGCAGGTTTGCGAAGCTTGCACACCCACTTTCCTATCCGCTAGCCCCATCCAATCCACACGTGCATCCAAAATGGTTTTGCAATCGCCCACTATCACTAAAGAGTGAGACGTCCCTAAAAAAAGCCTCCCGGTGTCTGAAGAACTCCAGTTGGTGCGTACACCGCGACCAGTCTAAAAGAACTGACTTCGTTATCGTTCACGTCCAGGACCACCGACTTACCTTCCGGATCCAGGAAAAGCGACTGTATCTCGAGATCCAGACCTTTTCTGAACACTGCCACTCCATTATTTCTGGTCGACTAAGAAATGCGAAAATTTCAGTCATCGGAAATGGGAACTAAGGCCTCTGTATCCTTGATCCTGGTCTCACTGACGTCTATTAGATCCAGACTTAGCTGTCTGAGGTCGTTGCGCAAGCGTCCTTGGTTCCACGACGACGCCAGGACACGCACATTTATACAACCTACTTTTAGAATCGCCATGATGGCCAGAAAGTAAAGAAACGAAAAAGAGAGTGTTACTTACCCTCCTGGTGTTGTTTGTGGTCGAGTGGTTCTTCCACCCTGTCTTTTGTTGGGTTCCTCTGGAAACCCCCTTAAAAGCCATCTAAACGTATAAAATGGACCAGAGAGGACTATAGAGATGTGTTGAAAGCTTCTTATACAGCCCAACTAAACCCAAACAATAACCTCAGTGTACAAACATACATCTCGTGGGGAAATTCAGTAGGCAATGACGTACGTAGATATATAGACGCAAATAAATTAAGTAATGTACGCAGAGATATAATTAAAAACAAAAGTCTAACTGACGCTGAAATTGACAAAATTAGGACACTAATAGCTCATGGTAGACCAAAAGAAAACAGCAACAATGTAGACGAAATAGGTGACAGTAGCATAGAAGCCAGTGTACAAGCGGCAAATCAACTTCCCGATGGGGAAGTTAAACAAAGAATAGCGAAGACGAGAGATTTGAAAAAAGAGGAGAACGTAGACCTTCCTCAAGAAAACCAAAATAGATATGACATAGAATTTGAGGTGAATAATAGAGAAAAGTTTATGGAAGCAAAAGTGGACATTATGAGAGAACTCGGCAAGATTGAGCTCACTGACATGGTTAATAGAGAACCGCTACCAAAGTTTTCAAATGGCACAAGAAATAACAACACAATCATGACATATAACGTTGCCCTAGGACAGATCTTAAGAAATAAGGGGAATGATTTGACAACCTTAAATAATCTCATTTATTCCACTGCTAAAGTAGTAACTACCCAACTAGGTATTAAGATGACAAAGAAAAAGGCCAGGCATGTCAATGAACCTCCTAAGTGGAAAGTAGCGATACAAAAAGATTGAATCTCTGCGGGCGGATGTTTCAATTCTCGATGAGCTTGCTAGAGGAGTGAATATTAAGCCGAGAAAAGCTAGAAAAATCAAGCAAAAATATAAAATCAAAGATCTCATAAACCTCCCTGCAACTAAGGAACTGTTGAAACAACGGATACAGTTGAAAGCTCAACGGCTTAGAAGGTATGACAAAAGAAACAAATTTTATCGACAAAATAAATTTTTTAAGACAGATGCAAAGAAATTTTATAGGGAAATTGGCAAAAATAAAATACACATAGAAGATCCACCTAATATTGAGGAAGTGGAGGAGTTCTGGAAGAAGGTATGGAGCAACGAAAAAGAGTTTAATGCTGAGGCTGACTGGATAGAACGTGAGAAAGAGAGACTGGATGAACTTGAAGAACAGAAATGGGAAGCAATAGGAATAGAGGAGCTAAGGTGTGTCCTTAGGAAGGCTCATAAATGGAAGACCCCAGGACTGGATCGGATCCCTAACTTCTGGCTGAATTGTTTGACAGAGGTACACGAACATCTCGCTGCATCTCTGTCTGATGTCATTCAGAACCAAGAGCAAATACCTGCTTGGCTGACTGAAGGAACCACCTACCTATTACCTAAAACCGAAGACACAAAAAACCCAAAGAATTACCGGCCAATAACATGTCTCAACACCACCTACAAAATCCTCACATCCATAATAACGGTGAGAATGTACGCTTTCCTTGAACAAAATTCTATCCTTCCACAAGCTCAAAAAGGTTGTAAAAGAAACTCTTATGGGCGCAAAGACTAATTGCTCATAAACAGAATGATTGTAGAGAATTGCCGGAGCAAAAACAAAAACCTGAGTATGGCATGGATAGACTACAGGAAAGCGTATGACAGTGTCCCACATAAATGGATACTCATGGCCCTTGAGATATACAAGATCTCTCCTGTCGTCTCAAAATTCTTAGAGAATAGCATGACCATGTGGAACACACGTCTCTTTCTAAGCCATAGTAATGGGATGAGCCAGTCCAACAGCATCAACATCAAACGAGGCATCTTTCAAGGTGACTCCCTCTCTCCATTACTTTTTTGCATGGCACTGATCCCACTCTCAAACGAATTGGATAGTACCAGATATGGGTACAAAGTTTTTAGTAAGTTAATAAACCACCTTTTCTATATGGACGACCTAAAGCTGTTTGCCAGGAATGACCAAGAGCTAGAAGGGCTGCTAACAACTGTTAAAGAGTTTAGCAATGATATCGGAATGGATTTTGGCCTTGATAAGTGTGCTAAAGCAACTTTTGTAAGAGGCAAGCTCAGGCAAACAGCTTCTGTTAAATTAGATATTGACACTACCATCAAGGAACTTGACCCACACAGGAAAGTTACAAATACCTAGGAATCAACGAAGGAGATGGTATACATCATGCTACTATGAAGGAAAAAATAAGAAAGGAATACTATAGGAGAATAAGGCTTGTACTGAAGACTGAACTCAACTCCAAAAATTGCATTGAGGCCATTAACACCCTGGCACTTCCAGTAGTCCAGTACAGTTTTAACATCATTAACTGGAACCTTACGGAACTCCAACGCTTGGACAGGAAGACAAGAAAGTTACTGACATCCAAGAGCATGCACCACCCTAAGGCAGATGTAGACCGCTTGTACCTACCTAGAAGCAGCGGGGGGAGAGGAATGATGCAATTAGAGCTGTGCTATAAGACCTCTACTGTAGGGATGAACAGGTACCTATCTAGTACAAAGGACTGGATGCTGCGACTTGTGTGCGAACACGAAAGCAGCAAAAAGCTACATTCTATTGTCAAGGAAGCTTATAAGTTCGAAAGGGAACTAGACATTAACCTTGAATCAGATGAAGAGCCGGAAACCACTGCTACCAAGCAAGCAAAGCGAATCAAGCAGACTGCAAAAAAGAACGGGCAGAATCAAATTGAGAGGCGGTGGAGCCAGAAGTCCCTGCATGGACAATATATTCTCCGAAGCCAAAATGCTGATGTAGACCAAGCAACAACCCATCAGTGGCTGAAGAGCTCTGGATTGAAAGCAGAGACTGAAGGTTTCATAATGGCAGCACAAGATCAAAGCTTGTTTACCAGAAATTACCAGGCTAACGTTCTCCGAAACGGTACTGACCCTAAATGCAGATTCTGCGACACATTTGACGAAACGATAGACCATCTCGTTTCGGGATGTCCTGTGCTGACACCAAACGAATACAAAAATCGCCACGATAGGGTAGGACAGTATATATATTGGAAGATATGTAAACACTACAAATCCGACACTCCTGCTAACTGGTATGGACACCATCCTCAGCCAGTTGTTGAAGGTAAAGATGTCACCATCCTCTGGGATTTTCCAATCAACACTGACAGAACGATCAAGGCTAATCGACCAGACATAATTGTTAAAGACAGGGAAGAAAATACCTGCAGACTAATAGAAGTAAGCGTCCCCACTGATAAAAATGTATCTGTCAAGGAATTTGACAAACTTAGTAAATATAAGGACCTGGAAATCGAAATACAGAGGATGTGGAATCTTAAAACAAAAACTGTTCCTGTTATTGTAGGTGCCCTAGGTATGATAAAAAAGGGATGTCAGAAACACCTAGACAATATCCCTGGAAAACCATGTCTCAAGGAAATCCAAAAGATTGTGCTAACGAGTACTGCCCACATCCTTAGAAAAACCCTATCAATGTAAATGTTTGTGTTTGCATTACATGGAGATATATCTCTACTTCCCCTCCCCAAGCTTTCAGCTACACTTCAACAACTCTTAACCTTCACTTGCCCTAGGGCGCTGGGTGTACCCCGGCAGGTGATTGCATCAAACATGCAGTTTAAAAGTAAATGACAATGATAATAATAATAATAATAATAATAATAATAATAATAATAATAATAATAATAATAATAATAATAATAATAATAATAAGGATGCACACATCCTACGCAGAACACTTTCCATACAATAACCATCAGAGCATCACAACAAATCACAGCACATACCCAAGGCACACAGAGCTGCGCTCGGTAGTGAAGTGAAAGCACGCTATAAAAATAAAACTACTGAATAATAATAATATAATAATAATAATAATAATAATAATAATAATAATAATAATAATAATAACAATAATAATAATAATAATATAATAATAATAATAATGAAGAAGAAGAAGAAGAAGAAGAAGAAGAAGAAGAAGAAGAAGAAGAGAAGAAGAAGAAGAAGAAGAAGAAGAAGAAGAAGAAGAAGAAGAAGAAGAAGAAGAAGAAGAATGATGATATTAATTTTTGCACATGGCCAGCAATTTCGTAGATGGGCTATGTCGATTGTATCGACCCCAGTACTCAACTGGCACTTATTTTATCGATCCCGAAAGAATGAAAGGCAAAGTCGACCTCGGAGTTCAAATTCTGCCGAGGTCGACATGGGTATGAAGGACACTTCATACTTTCGGGAGCGACGAAATATGTACCAGTCAAATCCTAGGGTCGACATAATCGGCTACACCACTCTTCTAAATTTAAGGCTTTGTACCCATAGTAGAACGGATTATTATTATAATCAGCAACGTATCAGCAGCTGTCTCTTGCTCCGTTAGATTAAAAGCAAATCTAGCAAGTATCTATAACTAAAACATGTTTTCTTCTTAGACACAGCATTTCTAGTTCTTTAGTACTTAATGTAGTAAATATGTTATCAGTCACTTATGAACCATCTATAAATACGCTTCTCTGTGTATATTTGCTTTCTTTCAAGAGAGGAGAGTATGAAATCCGGATAGTTTTATCGATTGACGGGCTAAAATTGCCTTAGAAAACATTTCGTTGATGTGTTATTTTACATTTAGAATGTTCGTTGAAATACTAACTCAGTCAGCTGTGACGTTCATCAACAGAAAGTAGACAGAAAATAGAAGCGCAGTGTCGTGAAGTACATTTTCTCACCTTGATACGTTAGTCTCTGAGTTTATTCAGAATAAGTAACTTATTTGCATATATGTAGATGTGATATGTAGTATAACTGATAATTAGTTTGTTATATCAAATGCGCTTTTTTTTAACGAATTTCATGGCTGAATAAAAACAAAAAGAATAAATCGACCATGACAGTGTTTGAACTCTGAATGGCAGTGAAAGAATCAATATGCTGCTTACATACAAGTTCACGAAGGTGCAGAATGGGGAAATTGTTATAATGAAGCTTTAGTATTCCCAAAGAACATTCACCCGGGAATATACAAAGCAGTAGAGCACCAGACTAAATGTACTACTTTTAAACAAGTATCAAGAGTGAAAACTGAATTTAATCTCCAGATACAAAGAATAAGAAGAAAATAATCTATTGACGAAAGTATTAGAAATTTGAGTCGGCACTCAAGTTAGTAAGATTGGCTATTCTGTATGACGTTTAAAGAAGCGATTGCAGAGGTTCCTGGGAAACGTCTGCATCCTCTTATTCCCAGACACGTGCACGTTATTTTAATTCATTATATTCAGTATAAAGTGGAGGGGGAGATGCCAAGATAATTTTGATTTACAAGACAGAAAACAATATTTGATCAAGTTTCAAATTAGAATTTCAAAGTAAAACCAAAACCCCTATGCAGAAGAAACATAGTCCTACTTTCTACTATGAGCACAAGGCCTGAAATTTAGCGGGAGGAAGTAGTCGAATTAAACCCAGTATTCGATTGGTGGTTATTTTATCAACCTTGGTGGAATTTGAACGGACGAAATGCCGCTAAGCATTTTCTTCGGCGGACTAACGATCTCTAGCTGTTCACCGCACTATGAAGAAACATAATACGAGCCGTTGAGTCTGATGCCCTACTGTTCAGACGGAGACATTTTCTAAACATGCAGATAATTGATAATTTCAGGTAAGGCATCACACCGTGTATCTATTATGGAAATATAAACTTTTAATGTTCACGTATTAAAATGATTCGGCAGTAAAATACATTCCTTTGACACACAAACGACTTAAATAAAATTATAGTACTTGGTCTGATCAATGAGTATCCAGACTGTTGATAAATACCTTAGGAATGGGAACCCAGGTTCGAAATTTCCCCCAAGACACCTGATGAAGGCTGGAGAGTATATCAGTCGAAACGTTGTGTTAACAACAAAGAAGATGAGGACAAATATCCGTCAAATGTAAATAATGTAAATAATTTAAGCAATGTACATAATTCGTCTCTTAAATATAGAACTTAAAACACTTTTGACACAAACTTGGCAGACACGCGTCTCATACCCAAATCCTCAGTGACAATGGACTGTAACACTGACAACTGAACTGTAACAATGACAACTGAACTGTAACTAATCTGCTCATCCCCGGATAACTCACGGATGGTGATTCTACGATTTTTCCTCACAGCTGCGCGCACATTTGCAATGTCTTTCTCAGATCTGCTGGTTGAGAGTCTCCTAGAAAGTTCGACAATATCAGCATTTTTTCGGCAAACTTGGAAACGTCTGAATCACTCGTACACTTATGTACGACTCATACAATTTTCTTCATACACTTTCTGCAACTTTGCGTAGGCATCTCAGCAGGTATCGCCATGACAACCTGCTCTCTCATGGTCAATGCGACGATCATACGCTACACACCGTCCTTTCAAGCACTGCTGTAAACAGAAGTGAGATATAATGTTAAAAATTAATGCGCATGCACAACAGAGTCCAAGGTCAATATGTGCCAAACGGCTTGACTCTAAGTGCTTTAGCTTCGTTACTATCGCAACAGTCCGGATACTTATTGATCAGACCTCTTAGAAACGTAGTTTCAACACATTAAAAATAATCATTTACAACCTGATTAATGTACAGAACATTGTACAGGGAAGGGTTAGGAAGTCTGTTTTATATTTTTACCTTTCTGTATCACATTAATGATGTAAATTTAAAATAAAACACATTGGAATAGATTATTGTAATAATTGAAACCGGATCTACACTTCTCATTGACAGCTAATATTTACTATATACTCGTACATATTGAAATAATAAGAAATACAGTCTTCTTACAGTAACCTCATTTCCATACACCGTTCTTTTTTCTGGAATCATTAATAAATTTATCCATCTTATGAGATCAGGGCAAATGTGAGAGAATTCTAGTTATAATATGCCCTGAGGTTAGCATATTGAAATTATGTCCTTTTCGTCTCTTTTTGTCTTGGCTTTTCTTAAAAGTTTAGAATCGACTTTTCTCTTTTATGAAAATTACTAATTAATTTTTTCTTTCTTTCTATTGCTATATAATTGAAAATTTTTCAAAGTCATAGTCTTTATTTAAATTACTTTGTATAAATTATTATCATTTTTGTTCCAGTTTAGTTTTGTTCATATATGTTCCTTAACTCTTACAACTGGATTGATTTTGTTTGGTTTTTACTTTCTCCTTCTCTTTCTATGTTTTCCTTAACTTTAACATTTTCTTTTACTTCTTCTCAGTGTGTCGTTTCTATCTAATTTTATCCTCTCTTTATTTTCACTTTCTTTTCGTAATTTCTTTCCTTTTCTTCTTCTAATCCACTTCTTTTTCTCCTCCCTTCCATCTCCCGTTCCTTTCCCTTCAGTCCCCTCCAATCCCGCCTCTTCTCCTCTTCTTTCTCCTTCTCTGTTCTCTTCTTCAAACTTCTCATCTCCTTCCTCCACCCTTCTTTCTCCAGCTTCTCCTCTTCCTTCCTCTTTACCATTTATACTTTCCACTTCATCATCGCCGTTGTCCTCTTCAAATTCTTCTTCAGCATCTTTTCCTTTATAATATAGCACATTTCCAGTTATAATGAAAGAGATTTGCCTTCATAATCCAGAAAATAAATTCAAGAAACATAAAAACACAAAGTTAATTCGAGTTTAATTACAATTTATTTTATTTCATAGGTGTTATTCCATTTCCTATTTTTTTAATTTTTATTAATTATCGTGTCTATTTCCAGTAATCTTTATCATCATTATTGTTAACACTAGCGTCAACACTATTGGCATCATAAACACCATCATCATCCTCAATATCATTGGCAACAGTATTGCCACTAGCATGATGGTGTGAGAGAAGTGGTAGAGTTGCCAACTAAATGCCTTATAACGTTTGGTTCTAAGATTAAAATACTCCAGGACTAATTTTTACTAGACTTAACGGGCTGTTGTTGCACGAAATAAATATAAAATATGTAGATATATGAATAAAGCTTTCTGACTTCTTGCTGCCTTTAATGATAATAATACTTTTTATTAAATGCACAAGGCCTGAAATTTGGGGGAAGGGGACTAGTCGATTACATCGATCCTAGTACTCGACTAGTACTGAACTTATCGACCCCGAAAGGATAAAATGCAATGCCAACCTCGGTGGAGTTGTCATATTGAATAAGAGACAAATACTGTCAGATCAGTGATGTAGCAATACAAAATGACATGAATGTTGTGAGTAAAGAGGTTGAAAAAAATCACCAATTTCTCCGAATCGAAAGTATAAATGGAAAGACTGTATGGAATGCGAGAGGGTAATGTAAAAGGGATACCAGTTGTGATCGAACTGTTGGTCTCAATCCCACTGAAA
>NC_042999.1:84733996-84741496 GCF_006345805.1 Octopus sinensis
ATTAGCCTAGAAGATATACTACTAGCCATAGAAGAAGTTGACGCAAAATCAACTGCTGGTCCTGATGATTTCCCAGTATTCCTCCTCAAATCGTGTAAGTGTGCCTTGGCAAAACCTCTACAGACTCTCTCCCAGAGTTTTCTTGCAAATGGCCCTCTCAGATATGCCCTCAACTGCCCAGATAGCCTCCTTTGCTAGCTAGGTAGGCGATACGAAAGTCTCGCAGAAAATACAGAACCCCAGCGCTGTTGCACACCTGCAGCAGGAATTAGGAGTGAGAAAGTTTACGTTTATGGATATGGAAAGTTCTATCTCAAGGTAGAAAAAGTATGCAAATATAAGCATACGATTACAGAAGAAATTAAAAGGGAAGTATATGGGTAGACGGGTACACTCATTCAAATACTACATACATACATACATACATATATACATACATACATACATACATACATACATACATACATACATACATACATACATACATACATACATACATACATACATACATGCATACATACATATGTATGTATCGTCATAGAGGTCAGCTGCCCTACAGCTATAAATATCTCTTTGAAAAATCAAAGAAAAGAGGATATCTATGGACAACTGCTTCGAAACCTCCAGCTTCTATATCCAGACTATGAATTCATATTCATACCAATAATAATTGGAGCACTAGGTTTGGTTAGTAAATGCTTAAAGGGAATCTGGATTGACTTGGATTTTCACAAAGAGAAATCGACCGGCTAATTCGTGGATCACAAGTGCAATCTGTGATTGGAAGAGTAAAAATATGCAAGACTTTTCTGAAGTTCCAAATGTGAGTTTGTTCGTGTTAACTACATCTCAAAGATGGAGCCTTGTATCTTTGTTGGAAACCGGCGCAAGATCCAAGGATCGAGGTGCAAGAAGAAAGTGTGCTTCAAGCAATCTTTAGTAACTATTAAAAAAACTTTCAGGAACAATAGTGGTTTATAGGTGCGGAAGGTTGTGACTTTTTTTCTGTATCGAAGTACGATAACCAGGAAAAAGTCATTATATAGTTCACGGCTAGCAGCCAGGGTTGGCAGGTATGCGAATAAAAAAGCAAGAGGTAAGAAATGGAATAGATAAAATCCGCGTTACATATATTTCGTAGCGAACGGAATCTCGGAAATGGTAAATATCCCAGCGAGGAGTTTGTCGCAGGCTATTCTTCATGTTCAATGACACTTCATATAATAGAGATATCTTTGCCCTGCGGTATACACCTCACTTGGATATTTGCCACTTCCGAGGTTCAGCGCGCTATGAAACATAGGAAGCCCAGATTTTATCTACTCCAATACTTAACTGTTGGATTTTTATACACATACACACACGCACACACGCACACACACACACGCACACACAAACGCACACACACACACACACACGCACACACACGCACACACAAATGTACTCGGACAAACAATCAAACAGACAGAGCAGATATAGGGGAGTTTGTGTATGTATGTATATAGAGTCACACATACGCGTGTGTGGCTTAAGTATGTATATAAGTGGTGACCACCAAAGTTGTTGGATTAAGAGTGTGAGGAGAACGAAAGGTTTATAAGGTCATCGAGATAAAGGAATAATCGTAGAAAATTGGGGTTAAGTATTGGTCGTCTCATTTCTCAGGCGTTGTGTTCTTGAGTTGTGTTCTTGAGGTGAGCGCATTGACGCACACTCCAACTAAAAAACACAAAACACAAAAACACCTCAGAAATGAGATGACCAAATACTTACTTCAGTATTCTCCGATTCTTCTCTTGTCTGTTAGTCAATCTGGATGATCTCAGAAATCTTATATATACACACATACGCAAACACTCCTATCTCTCGTCTCTTTGCAGAGTACATTTATATACGGGCATATGTTTATGTGTATATATATATATATATAAATATGAGTGCGTGCGTTTGTGTGTGTGTATGTGTGTATACATGTGGATGTTCATATATATATATATATATATAGATATATATCCATATATATATATAAGTATGTATGTATTATGTATGTATGTATGTATGTATGTATGTATGTATGTATGTATGTATGTATGTATGTAAGTAAGTATTTGAACGATTGTACACGTTTACCCAATTACTTTCTTTTTAATTACTACTCTAAGCGCATGCGTATATTTCCATACATTTTCTACCTTGGGATAGAACTTACCATACCCATCAACGTAAACTTTCTCACCCATAACGCCTGTATATTCTGAAAATGTAACTTCCTCGAATAAGGTGCACTTCATATTCAAAACTCTGATGAAGATATAGGATGATATCGTGGTACTCAACTAAGAGTCCACCTCATCCTATAGCAAACATGCACACACACACACACACACACACTCTCTCTCTTTCGCTCCCTTTCTCTCTCTCTCACACACACACGCACATACAGACACACACATATTTCGAATAAAGTGGAGAAAATAGAGTTGACAAATCTTAATTGCTTTTCAAACCTACTTTCAAACATCGTCTCATATTTCACAGGTTAATTTGCCGTAATATTTTAGAGATAGATTTTGACACGATGTCACAAGGAAAGAAAGTCATGGGAGTTTTAATAATGATAATTACGAAAAGTGTTAATCTGGCAGCATGCTAAACAAATACAGCGGTTGTATAAGAGCACTGCTAATAGGCCTAATTATAATTTTGGATAATTTTTACACTGTGATCGTGGCAGAGAATTTAAAATATTTTCTATTCCTGTCTGTTTCATTCCTTATTTTCTGACACGTAAACCTATTTACTAATTATCGATGGAGTAAGCAGCGTATTCTCCATTAAGGAATGTGTTATAAGCTATACCCTTTCAAAAACTAGAAATCTTTTGGCCTTTGCTGCGATCTCTACTTCAATACACAAGGCAAATATAAACAAATGACTTTATCCAAATATATTCTCTAGAGACAAATACGGAGATTAGCCAGAGCAGTCCCGGCTTTACCTGGAAATCTTATGGTGAGACACGTACCGTAAATCCTCAAGTATAATCCGCATTTTTTTCCCTAGTGCGTACCATATACGAGGTTAAAAATGAAAAATATTTTCTAAGCAATGTCCGAGTCTCTATTTGCTGACCGGCAATGTTTATTCAGACGCATTTTGTGATATCGGGCGCGAAAATACATTAAGCTAAGCCTGAAAGCAATGAAGTCATAAAAGAATCATCCTAACTTGAAATAAGCAACATTTATTAAACACTATTATTGTTATTTCTTTATTTTCTGCAAACAAAATTCACAAAAATGCTACACATTTGCATTATGTTATATATACAATAATAATACAGGACGTTACCGTATTCATTTTTACAAACCAAGGATGTTATATAGACCTCCTTGACTCAAGTTAGAGAAGGGGTGCGTATTATACACAAGGTTTAGGTTTTTCAGAGGTACAGCCCCCAAAAATCCATAGCGTATTATACTCAAGGGCCGACTATACTCGAGGATTTACGGTATACATTTTTGTGCATCCGCGGAGAAATATAGCATATACCTATTTATGTAGTCACATCAGATAATGACTTCAATAAATTGATAAAACTCGTTGGCATCTAGATCAAGCATATTACTAATGATACAGCAGAAAGATTATTTTGAATATTGAATATATATTATAAGAAATGTCCCATATGGTTAATCAAAAACATGAAAAGATTTAAGCAAAAACATGTCTACAAATCTCTCTTTAAACAGAAAGAGTGGTATTCGGGGTATAAGTTCAAATCACTTGAGCGCTACGAAGTATTTTCCATATTGAAAATTTCTGTATCTCATCTACTGACTCTCTCTCTCTCTCTCTCTCTCTCTCTCTCTCTCTCTCTCTCTCTCTCTTCTCTCTCTCTCTCTTTCTCCCTCTCTCTCTCTACACACAGACTCGCACATATACATACATACATATATATATATATATATATATATATATATATATATATATATATATATATTACACACACATACATATAGATACTTATATGTGTATCTCTATAGAAATATATACACACAAATATTTATGTATACATATGAAGAGGAAGAGAGAGAGAGAAAAGACTTGAAAGAGAAAGAGAGAACGCAAGCATAGTGAGACAAAGGCAAAGTTCGGAACCACTTTTCAAAAACGGGGATAAATGCGGAAATATCTTATCCCCGTGAGTAAACAAAGCATTAAGATGACAGGCGCGACAAAAGCTAGAAAAACAAGCAACAGGTCTAGTGCATCAAATATTCAATTTAGTTCCATAACCAATTATTTTTGGTAAACAGAATCAGTCAAAAGGAATCTGTAATTAAGTAATGAAGTAGGTAAACAATTGAATTTCCTATAGAAAGGCTGTGAGAAATATGCTTAAACAAATATATATATATATATATATATATATATATATATATATATATACAGAGAGAGAGAGAGAGAGAGAGAGATTTATAACAGGATCAAGAAACGAATAAATTTTTTAATGAAAGTAGAAATGCAAAAAAGCCAATTGCAAATAAGCGTATGAAATCTCACAAGAATTTGTGCAATATTTGGAAATCTTTTATCCTGAATTCTTCAAATATTCGAAATTATGTCAGTTCGTTAACCTTCTGCCATTTGTTGAATCCTGTCGAACAATAAATCTCCACATAAAAAAAATCTTACGGAGAAAGTAAGTGCATCTCAAAGAATAAGAACATATGGCAATATTTTACGCGCACCAACATATTGATTCATTATTTCAACTACGTGAAATCGTTACTATATAATTTGTACTTGGAACTATGAGCCATCTTCTATTTCCATGTATGTTAATGTAAACTTATTAACTGTTTCTTGGGATGATGACATTTACTGGAAGCAAGATAAAAACTAGGAAAGGTAAGTTTCAGGGTTTTGCCTCAAACGAAATATAACATAGTGTCATTGTTGCTATGCAAATATGTAAGTCGGGTGATGAGCAGTCAAATAAGCTGTTGCAACTTGTATGCTACGCAAGGGCATCCGTGGGAGATTTAACTTCAAAATAACTCTTCTTGGAGCAGTGAAAATGACCTGGTGTTAATTCTTGGTTGTGCAATTCCATGTTAACTAGCGTTTCTTATCTATTTCATAAGAGCATGATTGTTACGTATTATGATCCCTCGTTTGTAAAGTAGTCATATTGAAATAAAACAAATAAGCTGTGGTGATGGAAGATAAATCCCAGTCAAGCAGATTTGATTACCTGATTCTATTGAAGAAAAGGCAGGAAAAAAATCATGGAATCCTAAACTGCTTTTAGCTGCAGATTCATGGTATTATCTCAGTATCAGAGGCCGTTAGAATTACTTCAGATTTTATCGACGCCTTCAACTAAATGATTCGAAGCCATCCGATGTTAATTTATATTGCTAATGCTGTTGAGAAAGGCATGGATGTTACACAATCTCGTATCCTCGTTTTTCCTATATACTTAATTTCTTATTCTTATATAGCAAAAATAAAATCGATATAATCACGAAGAAGCGTTAAAAAAAGTCAAAAATAAAATATGGCAGCAACAGTTCCGGTGTTGATTCTGTTGGTCTCTTCTAACTCCCTGATGTAAGTCAATATTTATTTTTACGCTATATACTTTGCATTTTTGTTTATTCTCATGCTCTTTTTCTCTCCTCATTCGCTTCTCTTTTGTCTTTCTTTCTTTCACGTATATTTTTTCAGCTCTCGATCTCAAATAGTTTCCAAATTATCAAGTTAAGATGTTTCTATAAATGAATGTTGAACGCTTTATCAGATCAATGGCTATGTGTTCGTCATCGATTGTTGTTATGTCTTTTCTTTTATTCGTTCACTTTTATATTGATAGATTTCCTGTTATCTGATCATTAGATGGTGATGGAACACCTGTCGAAAATTAAAGTTTTCGATAATCAATGAACAAATTACACACAACCAGCTACTTTCGCTCAGCAGAAATGAAAACGTCAAGTGCAATAATTCTATCTGTTCTTTGCAAACAGATAAGACCTCCTCCAAAATTGCATTGCTTGACCAAGTAACTTGTTCAAGTAAGTATGAATGTACTTTTGTTGCTTCTTTGTTAATACGATATAGTATGTTAAGTTATTTTGTTAACTTAAGTATTTAAATAACAATTTATGATCAAATTAAAAAGTTCGGTACTCGAAACATACGTTCCCACCGAGCAGCAATTTATTTTGAAATTGATTTGTTTGTTTTTTTTGTATTGGCTTATTGTAAAGAAAATATACACATTTTATTGACCAATAATGAATGGGAAGCTGATGGTTTCAAGATCTGAATTTAGAACGTAATTGTATGGTTTTCCTCGGTTTATCTCATTCTACAATTGTAATGAATACAAGTGAGCTTAGAAATGAATGAAATACTTGGTGTGTGTCTTGCTGTGACTACCCCTCCTAAAACATTGGGAATAGGCCTGGCTCGTGTTCAAACTGCTTTTCTGTCATTTTGAATCCTCACATTCGGCTCCCAATGCACTCTTTACCGACTCAGTCATGCCTACGTTTATACTTAATTTGCGCTAGCCTACTACATTTATTTACAAGATGGTTAATACTTTCGTCTCTTTCTCCATAATTTCTGTATTTGTTCCTTGACTGAATTTTATAAATGTCTGCATCAAATTCGTCCTAATGGCTTATTGTTTTAGTAATAATTAGTAATTCGGTTTCTCCTGTCAAGTTTTCGTCTGTCACCCACAACCAAGATTTTTTACTTCCAAAATCGCTTTGATGCATGAATTGGCTTCATGAGTTTTCCTTTTTTCTACTTTAGACCTTCTCATTTTCTCTTCTGTTCTTGAATTCTGTATTAATGACTCATTCCATATTTCTGGTCAGACATTATTCTTTCTCTTCTATGCATACTTAGTTTTTCAAACCTAATATCACAGTACCGATGATGCATTCTGCCTTTAATAAATCTGTTTCCTTCATTGCTAGGTAAGTAAAGTCTGTCAATACTACTTTTAAGGTTGTGCACCTTATGTATTGTGAAGAGCTTCCTAGTTTTTCTCCCTAATTCCTGCGACTTGGTCTTTGTCAATTTTAGAATAGGATCAGAATATCCTAATACTATAATAATAATAATAATAATAATAATAATAATAATAATAATAATAATAATAATAATAATAATAATAATGCGTTTTACATACTGTTGATGTATATTAGTTCAGGGACATATATTGAAGGTAGTGGAGACATTGACAGGAATATATCGTCAGAATAATTCGTTTATATAGAAATTCGATAAAATTATTTGTCATGAGAAGAGTAGAATATATATGGTTTCAACTCCACCTCTTTGTCTGAGAGTAAAGAAAGAGAGAAAAACAATTTTATTATCGCTTTTTTTACCAACCTGTGTATATTCACATATATGATCAATCACAAGAATGAACTCATGTCAGCAGTCAACGTTTAACGTGTGCCCACGTCT
>NC_042999.1:84746496-84783996 GCF_006345805.1 Octopus sinensis
GATATACACATACATATATTCTTTTATTCTTTTACTTGTTTCATTCATTTGTCTGTGGCCATGAGAGAGTACGGCCTTTTAGTCGAACAAATTGACCCAAGGACTTATTCTTTGAATCAGTCTCTTTTGCCGAACTGCTAAGTTATGGGGACGTAATCACACCAACATCGGATGTCAAGTAATAGCGGGAGGACAAGTGCAGACACACAAATACACGCACACATACACACACACACACACCACACACACACACACACACACACATATATATATATATATATAATATATATATATATATATATATATGAAATAATATGTTACATTATTCGATAGTCAAGATAAAACTCTGAGTTTCAGATGCCGAAGTGGGAATCCACAACGCCATCTCTTCGGTTATCTGGCTATTTGAAAACGCTATGAAAAAATACCGTTATACAAAGGGAAATTACTGTGTTATAACTCTGCTTGCCTGCGTACTTATACATCGCTATGTAAACGTACACATCTTCACTCGCATTTTTCGCCATAAAAAATTATATAAAAATACATAAAAAATATATTAAAAATATACATAAAATATATATAAAAATATATGATAGAAGGTATGATGAGGTAAAAAAACCTTCTTGGGACATAACATAGAAAGCATCTTCTATCTGTTTTCTTTAGGGGACCAAAAACGTAACAGAAATTTAGTCACATATGGGCATGATCCGAAAAGTTCTGTCCTTGAGTTTAGACATGTAGTAGGGTCTAAGCTGCTTTTCCAGATAAGCCATCTCTCCATGTCGCATAGACCGCACCTTCCGCTGCCGTTGGTATAGGGCTTACATTTGGCCAAAATCTTCCAATGTATGTTATAATCGACACCTTTAACCCTTAAAGACCAAATATGATTAGATAATTGTGCCGCTTTTCTTTTGTTCCAGTGCTTAAAGCTCAAAGTGTGGTTATTGAACCTGGCCTTGAAATTACCCTCTGTAAGGCCCACGTATTTCTTCGTCGAAACGGTGTCTTTAGTGGTTATAGAGTCTACGGTAGCTTCATATATGATGGTCTTGGACATGCAAGCTCCATTTAGCGGGCACAATTCTTTATTCCTGCATGAACAGCTGTTTTCTTGTGTTTTTTGTATGTTATGCTTGATTATGTTTTTAAAATTGGTAGTGGAACTAAAACTAATTTTTAAATTGTGTCTATTGAAGAGTTTCCTATAAGTATGGTTAACTGAAAATGTCTATCTATCAGTGCTAGGAAATATTTACCTATATTGAAGGCCACCTCGGGTGAGTAAGGGGGTGTAAACCAGATGACCTTCCTATTTCTATTATTCCTTTTCCTTGCTGTTGGGCTAGTAACGGGTGTATATTTTATTTTTTCGTTAAAACCACTATCTTTTAAAGCCTTATTATTAACTGGGGCAACGCTATTAAAAATGTCCTTATCAGAGGAGAGGCTAGAAATCCTCTTACTAATATTTTTAACTAAATTTTTGAATACTATAGGGGGATGGCATGAACCTACATTAATATAACTTAGTCTATCATTGGGCTTCCTATAAGGCTTATAAATATTCTTATTAAGATCTAAGGAAACGTCTAAGAAATTGACAACCGTCAGGTTAGTATCTATAGTTATACTAAGTCCGAAGTATTTCATTAACTGGATTGAAGAAATTAATCTGGAAGAGTTGAGATCTTGTTTTAGGAAGACATTCCCTGACGTACATTTCGCCATCTACAAAGATGATGCCCTCGCCTTAACAGCTAATACAAATGGACCAGCACAAAATGGTTGATGCTTTCAACCATTTTGCCAAGTCCTCCTCCGCGACTTGTACCACCATTTCAAGAGCTTGTCCCTTCCAATACCTTTGGCGCGTTCTGTTAGCCTGCAAGACAACCACCTTCTCTTCCATTCTCAGCAGTATGGCAGCCACCAGCCAGGCCACATTCACTTCTGGTGGTATATTTTCCATTCTCATCCCTGGAAGTACGTCTCCCAAAGTACACGGGTAGGAGTACCACCTCATCTGCCTTTAGTGGTTTGGCCGAGTACAGTTTGGCAGTTGATATCTCCTTCAGCTGCACCTCCACCGTTCCATATTTTCGTCCTCTGGCAAGTTATGCTATCTCCTGCCAGACCGACCTGAGTGCTTTTTCCACCTGTGTTTCCGACACCACTTCAATTTTCCTTGTTGCTGTGGCGTACGTTCTGTACGCAATTGTTCCTTCCTCCTTGTCCTTTGATACTCCCTTTCTAGTATTTCCTTGAACTTTCTCAACTCTTCCAGATTAATTTCTTCAATTTTTCTCTCGCCGCCACTCTGTAACTTCTCTTCTCCATTTCTTTGTCGATCTTGTTTAAGTATTCAACTAATTCTTCCTCAGACAAATCACATTCTAGGAAAGAATACCTCAACTTCTCCCAACTTCTCGCGCAACGCCCCTCCATTATACAAGAGGCTAAACGTCGCCCCACCAGGGCAGCAAAAAAACAACAAAAACTCGTGTGTACGAAACAAGTCCAACAATGCAACTGAACGGTTTTTTATTACCTATTAACAGGCGTACATCGAAATCTTTAAGACAAATACAATACGTACAGACAACACACAACGAGACAACATAAAATCGGGGAACTAAAGTTAGAAAATTGGCATTTGAGAAAATAAGTAAAACCAAGGAAAACGAATGAATTATGAAAAAGATAATACAATCAGGCGGAATGCCCACTCGACCCCCGAAGTCGAGTGGTTACATTTAGACAGATTTTCTCTTCTTTATTCCCTCATTCTTTTCAACAACACATTCTCGACCGTTTTTTCTCACCTTATTTCTCATTAGAAACAAAATTCACAAATATTTTCTTAACAAAAATAGTTCACATTTTTTTTCCACCAAAATGATTATTCTAAATTTATTACGTCTCTCTTGAAAATTTCCAGCCTTGTATAGTCCACAATAGGCGGCCTTCCATTATAGTACACCGGTCCATCCATTTTTGCCATAAACTCTCTGTAATGTTTCCACAGTCGTTGCCCGCTGACTCACTCACCGTCACACACCTTTCCTCCTCTGCGAACCTCCACTTAGGTAGCTTTACTCTCACCAAATTTTTGTACTTTGATATTTTCTTCTCTACCTCTATTGATTTGTTGTTAAAAAAAATCAGGACGCCTTTATGCTCACTTTTAAACTCATTGTCTTTGCACCTTCTGGTCTTTTCTCTACTTCTTATGTTTCAGGCAGCTTTATATCATTTATGTCCGTCTTATATATATACATACATATATACATACATATATATACATTCATACATACATTTGTGTGTGTATATGTATATATGCTTGTGTGTATATATATATATATATATATATTATATATATATATATATATATATATATATATAGAGAGAGAGAGAGAGAGAGAGAGAGAGAGGGGTCATTGACAAGCGACATAACTCCGCCTTAATCCCATTTGGGAGTGATGGACATCGATGTTTCACCATTTTGGTGGTTTGTTAGCATCACGAAACCACTTGTGTTGAAGGCGAATCGCCTAGCTAGTCGACGACTATGCTCATGGCTTGTAAAATTATGAGCGCGTATGTCCAGAAATTACATACCTGAGAGAAAACTTACATATGAAGTGACTCTAAGGTGTTTTAACATCGGCGACATGGGCGTCATATACTCCGCTACGCCTTTGCAACCACAAGTAAATACACATTAGTATATGCATTTAATAATATTTATTACGCTACAGTTGCTGTTACTTCATATGTCAATACATGTGTATATATCTATAATCTGCAGACGGGCAATAAACACACACACACGAGTACCAAAGCACACGTGCAGCATATAACCAAATTATTTAGCAGCAGCAGTGTGAGCATCCTTTGTGCAGTTCTGTAGCGCGCACAAAAAATAATATTTTTGTGCATTTTGCCTTCTGAAGTTTTTCCTTTTTTACTAAAATACCGGTTCGAAAATACATCAAGTTCGCTGTCTGCTTCTCTTCCAACTTCCCACAGTCAGTTAGAAACAACTCTCCCAAACACGTTTTTTCGATGCTTTCCTTCTCTTCACCATGACCACAATCCTATTTTCGAAACCCCGATTCTTTTCCATTAAATCTACTTATTTAATGCATTTAAAAATTCGCTCTCTACGTATTATATCTGCATACTTGGAAACAAGATACAATGCATTCCATTCCCACAAAATGCGACTGCACACGCTCTACCGACTATCGACCTACTTTCCTCATTGCCAGTATCCGAATTCTTATGGAAAGTACTGAAGCGAATGACACTCTTCATTATTTTTTTGTATCTATTCCTACTCACTTACTATCATTACATCTTCCTTGAAACCATATGCACCGGAGACTTGTTCTCCTGTCATCCACCTGCGGTTTCTCGCTTTTGATAACTTAGACAATTTTGACATCAACAACTCTTCGGTGGTATCTGACATGAAAACGTTTCAACTATGCTAGCTTCAAACTAACTCTCTGAACAGATACTTTGAGAATGTAACAAATTATTTTCATTCTATTACACAAAACCACAAAAACTACACATACCAAATATATTGCTTTGTATCACAATGTCTGCATGTAAACAACATATACGTAAAACATCAACTGCTGCCACTGCAAAATTTCCCAATATCTAATGTTCTTACATGCTAACCTCACATCTAAATTGCAGCTGTATCAATTCTAGCAGGAAATAAAAATTGTAAACAACATATAAATACTAATATAAACACTTAATGACATTATTATGTCTATTGAACATAAAAATATTTTAAAAAACTATAGACTCTTTAAAACTTAAAAAATAAAGCATAACTTGATATTATACATCGAAAAGAATGGAAATAATCGTAAATCAGATTTTTTTTTCATTTACTTTGGTTGTGGGTATTTTTATCCAACATTTTCCGATAAAATATATAAAATGACTGCTTTCAAGTTTGAAATTATTGATTTTTTAATATAAAAATGTTATCAGGGATGTCTATGGAGGTGGATACTTAACATTTCCTGTAAGAATGCTCTATAATGTGGTTTGAAGTCTGAACGTGGTATTAAAAGGTAATTTGAACTGAACATGAACTTTAATTACTATCACGATATATATGTATACGCACACACTAACACACACACACAAACACACACACTGATATATATATATAGATATGTATGAAGGCGGCGAGCTGGCAGAAACGTTAGCACGCCGGGCGAAATGCGTTGCCGTATTTCGTCTGCCGTTACGTTCAGAGTTCAAATTTCGCCGAGGTCGACTTTGTCTTTCATCCTTCCGGGGTCGATAAATTAAGTACCAGTTACGCACTGGAGTCGATGTAATCGACTTAATCCGTGTGTCTGTCCTTGTTTGTCTCCGCTGTGTTTAGCCCCTTGTGGGTAGTAAAGAAATATATATATATACATATATATATATATATATATATTATATATATATATATTGGCAGGGCTGGCCTGCTAGGTAGCCGGCCACTGGCCGGCTACCTAGCAGGCCAGCCCTGCCAATATACACATATATTTGAATTTTCTCTGACTCCTCAGATTTTTTGAATGCTGGACTACTGGTTTTAAATTGATATTAAAATTAATATTAATTTATCTCCTTCAATTTTTAAATGTTATATATATATATATATATATATATATATATATATTTACTAAGGTCAAGTTGGGTTTGAAGTTGTGGTATTTATATGATTTATATATATGTCATCGAGCAGTATATTATTGGCGTATTATTGGTCAGAATATTGATACGCTGACTATGCTATTTGATATTATTAACGACTGATAGACGTTTTCAAGCTGGAAGTATATAAAAAAACCTAGGTGGCTCTCTGTTGTGAAAAATTGTACAATTTTCCGGGAGGAGAAGAGGAGTTATTTCCTATAAATGTATTATTATTTCCGTAAAACGAAGCTAAGAACCTATACTTCCATTTAGATATATCCAGATCTTGCAAGCAATTTCCAGTTGACTTTTGAAGGCATTGTTCCTATTTTAATCCTTATATATAGCTGGCTAGCGCCGTAACATTGCGCCTTTTTTGATTCTGAAAGAGGGTTTGTGATTACTGAGACTGACTCTAAAAGAATGTATTCCCATACTCAAAAAGCGAAACATTTGGATACTGCGCTTATGGGGGAAAATTCGTCTTGGTAATGTGGTCATCTCACTTATGAAGTGGGGTAAGATATATATATATATATATACAGACAACTAAAACTCTAAAACTGTTCACCCACGGATAACATGACTCCACGGGAAGTAACTCTTCTCTAATCCCCACTAAGTGCTATATTTTTTCGATAGGTTTCGTTCCGCTTCTTTTTGCCTTCACTAACACACCGAGTCTGAAAATTACTTCCACCATAAAAATTTATGCCTTTCTGGAAAGTATGATGGTAGTCGAACCAAGAAAGAAAGGTTATATATATAAAACAAAAGCATTCTAATTTTTGATCGATGTCCAACTCTTGTAATTAACTGCAAAAGTTGTATTATGGGGCCCAAATTAACATAACACGAAAATATTCTTTTGGTCCATATAATACATTGACATAAATTTAGTAAACGCTTGTATATTTTTCGATTAATAAAAACTGTCCTCAATATATATGGAGCTTTGTTCTTTTAATGTTATTTGGTTTTTGAAAACTGACTGTACATCTTTATTTCATTGTGTAAATCGCTGAAGTTGGAAGAATTTTCTTTCACTATGCACTTGACTATTTTATGATCAAATGTTCAATACAATAAAACATTCGGCAATTTCTCAGGATTTTTACCGCTAGATGCTGATGATCACTGTAGCATTTACTTATGAGTGAGTGAACCAGCAGACTTCAGCTAAGTTAAATATATTTGTATTGGATGAATACCGTGGCCGTTAGAACATGTGATCCTCCAAATCCCTTATTTTCATTACACTACACTTGATTTTTGCCCTAAATTTGAGTGGACGGTAACGTGATTTGTGTTGTAATGCATTTGCCAATCATTTAAAACCTTGTTGCGATTTCCGTTTACCGGATATTATCTCAGTCACTCCGATTATTAGTATGTTCAATATGTGCAATTATCTACTTAATCATTGAGTCATAAACAAAAACTGATAGGAACACCAACCTATTGGTGCATATTCTATTGTGAATATTGAATATGTTGCTTAATAGTACAAGTGCCAGAGCAAGCATTAAAATTTACGAGCTTTTCCTTAACGTAGAATATTCAATCCAAGCTTGTTGATGCCAATAGTAATCGACCCCACTGCTACATCCAAGGCTAGATTGCAAAATATAGTTGTGTTAATACGTCTCTGTTTAAACACTCGTGTTACACTTGATGTAAGAATTTCTAACACCCACCTGATACTTCTCATCCACTTATAAAAGACAGTTATCTTATGGGCCTCTGCAGAGAAAATTAAGAAGGAAAAATTTCAAGTCAAAATGTCTGTTACTTAATCGATGGTGTTTAAAGTTATAATCTTTAGTAACTTAAGCGCAGAGAATTTCTCTGAGTCAGCTAGTTTTGGGGCCGAATAATTTGGAAATTTAAGCGATGTTTTACGAACGGTGAATCTGGAAGGAAATAAACCTATAAAAAGTAGCATGTAAGTATTGGTTTAAAAAATATTTGAATAAAGAAAGGCTGCCTGTGGGACGACGGCGGCGTAGGTCTACAAAATGTATTTCATATTTATATACAGTATATTATAATGACTTACACGTGTTCTCGCTGCAGCGACTGCTCACAGTTGCAAATGCAATCTCGCAATATATTGTCGGTGCTGCTTCATCAGTGTCCGTCCATTTGGTAAACCTTAAACTGAGCTGACTGAAGTAAATTTTATTAGTTAGTGTTATATGAGAGGAGGGGAGTGTTGCTATTTATGGGTATGTGCTGCTGACCTCAACTTCACCCTCAGTCGCTGTACGAAGTTAGGACATGGTCTAAAATAGGTCAAAGTCGAGATTATTGTTTTTGTAAGGCTCTTTGTTCGTTTTAATGGTTGTGCGTGTCATGTTTTTGATTTTGAGTGTAGTGCTTGTATTGAAGGGTTCATGCTTGTTTATATTCAACTTGTGATTGGGCTCCTCATGGTTTGTATTATATATTGAATATGGTATATGTATGTGTATGTGTGTGTGTGTGTGTGTGTGTGTGTGTGTGTGTGTGTGTGTGTGAATGAGAAAAAGAAGAAAATGGAGAAACTGACATATAGATATCAGTCTATTCAAAGCTATTCAAAACTATGTAATATGAAATTCACATCACTACAGCCGTTTCCATGTCCAATTAATTCAATTAGAGAAATTAAATTGAATTAAATTAATATCTTCATATCGAAACTGATTGATTGGTTATTTCATCAGGGGGAGAATTTCCAGAAAGAAGTTACATTCCAACGTGTTGGTCGATCCGTGACAGATTCAGATGTGTGCGTTTTGGTAATTTATGTATTTAAAAAAAACCATTATGACTATATATATATATATATATATATATATATATATATATTCATATAAAGAAATATGTATGATATAGTTGTGCGCGTGCGTTTGTAATACATAATAGTAGGTATTGGTTGTGGTTTTGCAATTAGGGTGAACTAGGTGTTAATAAGAGAAAGTGCAGGAAGGAGCAGTAACATTCACCATGTAGCATGTTTGTTAAAATATGGAAGCCAAAGAAAAATATGGCGTATCAAAAACTGCTAATTAACTATCATATAGGATTTTATTTATTTTTATTTATGCGCCCTTTTCAAGCCTAGCCAGGATCATGGGCCCGGTTTCCCAGTTTCTGTGACGTTACTCACGAAACAGGAAGAGAGAGTGAGAAAAAGTTAAGGCGAAAGAGTACAACAGGGGTCGCCACCACCCCCTGCCGGAGCCACGTGGAGCTTTAGGTGTTTTCGCTCAATAAACACACACAACGCCCGGTCTGGGAATCGGAACTGCGATCCTCCGACCGCGAATCCGCTGCCCTAACAACTGGGCCTCCACTATTATAGTATTGCGTCATCTATATTTGTGCGCAATAGTTATGGTCAATATAACTACGTAAACAAAGGAAAACTTAAACGTTACGAAATACAATTGATAAAAAAGTTTTATATAAAAACTAAATTTACTAAAGCTACTACTACTATAAAATCAATATGTTTTACCTCTAACTTAGTTTAATAAATTACATTCTGAAATATCAAATACATATTCATGAGAAACGTTATTAATTGAATTTATAGCAAATCACAATGATACAGTACGTGTGTTGAAAACTTAATGTACATATTTACTATTTAATTAATATTTTTATATCGATATTATATCTACTAAGCATTCTTTAATGCTTATATTTACAGATGCTAGTGTAATAATAAAACGTGAAGTATCAACAGTTTCAAATTACAAGTAGTTTTAACATATGATTAATTATTTATAATACTAATATATCCGATGGTAGTTTTTTAAACACCCAACCAGTTTCAATATGAAAATTTTAAATTAATTTCATTTTAATTTAATTTCTCTAATTGAATTAGTTGAATATGGAAACGGTTGTAGAGATAAGAATCTCATATCATATAGTTTTGAGTATCTTTAAATAAACTGATGTCCATATGTCAATTTCTCCATTTTCTTCTTTTTGCACTCATAAATATTTCAAATACCAATATACATCAATTCAAAACTAACGTATCTAGTATTTCACTAAACACTGTTATAGACCGGAGAACAAGGATGCAAACATACCTTAAAGGATTATATGTCATTGGCATGTTTATATATATATATATATAAAGATGTCCTTGGCATATATATATATATATTATATATATATATATATATATATATATATATATATATATATATATTGACCTACTCGCTTAGCTAGCGGGGTGGCGTCATTTCAAGGCTAAAACAATGCAAAGCGCATTGTGACCAGCGATGTGTAGCAACATCTGATAGCTTGGTCGGTTACAGTGATCACAGTGATATATATATATATATATATATATATTATATATATATATATATATATATATATATGTATATATATTATATATACATACATACATACATACATACATACATACATACGTACACACGCACACATAAACTCTGGAAGGTCTTACGTTATGGTTGCGTGTACGTATCAAATGATTTCAAAATATCACTATCTGGTTTGCCTCCATTATTACCATATATATATATAATATATATATATATATATATATATATATATAAGTTATGGAGACGTAAGCGAACCAATGTTACAATAAATAAATGTCTAACAACTGGTGTTCGTTTATTTACGAGCTCATAACTTAGCGGTTCCACAAAAACCGATAGAATAATGATCAGGCTGTCTTGTGTAGATTTGTTCAAGTATACCCTTCAATGCGGTACTCTGGTATGACTGCAGTCCAATGCCTGAAGCAAGTATAAATGATATGTTCATCAGTTTAAATTCTCAGTTTGAATTCTAAATATTGATCGACATAATATATTTCTAAATAATCTTACCTTGTTACTTATCATTAAACTTAGATTTTAGTAATCCACAACTGCTTTATTCAAAGCAATGCACCTCATTCCTTACTGCGGAATAACAAATAACTCATGGATATTGAATCATCTGTTACTTCAAATGATTAACTAATCAGATTTCCTTCCAACATACAGAAAAAATTAATTACAGTTACTGCATATTTACGAAGATACTTCAATATAAAAATAAATCAATTGAAAAGATAAGGGCATAAGCAAAAAAAAAATTCGCGACGGGTCTGCAGTTAAAAAGAAACATGAAAACCGAAGACAATTTCAGGAACAAGGATAGTAATTTTAAGGGGAATAGTTAGTCGATTTTATAAACCCTAGCACGTGAATGATAATTTCTTTTATCGCCTTTGGAGCGATGAAGTAGTCACCGCCGTGATTCGAATTCAGAAAACAAAGAGTTAGAAGATTTAGCGTAAGAAATTTTTGCGAACGCTTTCTTTTGATAACTAGCCGCCTCGAATTCCGAGCTAATTTAATAATGGATTCAAATTTTGGCACAGGGGAAGCAATTTTTGATGGGAGGAGTAAGTTGATTACCTCGACCCTAGTATATGAGAGGGATCTAATTTTATCGATGCCGAAAGGCTGAAAAGCAAAGCTGACTTTGTCCGAACGAGATTTTAGCTCGGAACGAAAAGACGGACGAAATGCCGTTATGCATTCTGTTCGTGCAAATGATTCGGCTGGCTTGCCACGTTGAACTAAATTAAATTATTAATGACAAGAAATATGCTAAATGATAACCTTGATGACAGCAATGATGATGAGGATGATGATGATGATGATGAAGATGATGATGATTACGATGACGATGACAACGGCGATGGCAGTGACGTAAAAAAGTGGAAGAAGCGGAAGAGTAGAGAGAGGAAGAGAGAAGGGAAGGTGAGGTGAAAGAAGTAATAAGAGACGACAGTAACCAAGCCAAGCAGGAAGAGAGGTGGGAGGAAGAGAAAAAGGTAAAGGAATGAGAGAATGGGAGGAAAGGAGGAGGTAGGACAAGAAGAACAAGTGAATATAAGGAGGCGTTCTTTATTTACCCAAATGCAATAGCTAAGTACTTGGCACATTTGTTATCAGAATTATCCAACAACATGTGGTCGACTGCTTTGATTAGATTCTTTCATACGCAATAATGCGGTCGCGAGTTTAAACACGCGTTTCAAAATTGGACTGAATAATTTCATGTTCGTAGATTTGAATATTGCCGTTATACTGTCAAGATTGTAAATCTAGTTTCAGGAAGTTTTATGAATAAATTCTATTGAGGTATACTAGAAAGAACAGCGCCAAGATAAACATATCTAAATTGCATCTTATATTTGAGACCTAAAAACTACAAAAATAGCGAGTGTTATTTTAAATAATCAAAATTAATCAAAGTATTTTAATTAATCAAAATTAATCAAAATTATGAGCATATAGGCATAGGTGTGGCTGTGTGGTATGTAGCTTGCTTACCACTGCGTGACACCTTGGGCAAGTGTCTTCAACTATAGTCTCTGGCCAACCAAAGCCTTGTGAGTGGATTTGGTAGACGGAAACTGAAAGAAGCTCGCCATATATATGTATATATATATGTATGTGTGTGTGTATATGTTTGCGTGTCTGTGTTTGTCCCCCCCCCAACATCACTTGACAACCGATGCTGGTGTGTTTACGGCCGGTAACTTAACGGTTCGGCAAAACAGACCGATAGAATAAGTACTAGGCTTACAAAGAATAAGTCCTGGGGTCGATTTGCTCGACTAAAAGCGGTGCTCCAACATGGTCACAGTCAAATGACTGAAACAAGTAAAAGAGTAAAAGAGTAATACTGTGAAAATAAATCGAAAAAATTTCGTGTTTGCGAAAAAAGCGCTTTATTACCGCACTTTACATTTAACAATGGGTTAAAATTTAATGGTGACCGGAGTGGGTGAGTATTTCAGTAACAATTTACAATATGAAATTCCTAATCGTCATGCAATATCATATGGTGTTAAAAATGATCCTCCGTGGGCTAGTTATAGATTATTTCTATCAATTCTTTAGACATTGTACGAAATACAAGTCGTGCTATTGTAATTTCTAGCTTCGATTAAATTACGTATATGTGTATCTGTGTGTGTGAGTGCACGTTTGTGTATGTTTGTGTGTGCGCGTGTGTATGTGTGTGCGTAATATATAGATATATGTTTAGATAGACAGACAGACAGACAGATAGACAGACTGACAGACAGACAGACAGATAGATAGATAGATAGATAGATAGATAGATAGATAGATAGATAGATAGATAGATAGATAGATAGATAGATAAGGTATGTAACCGTATTTTTCGATAAATGTGCGTGTTGAGAACATAAAGCGTACTTTTAATATTTTTTCATGCAAATTTTAATCTTTTTCCTTTTCTATTCTTCTTTTTCAGGTCCCCTGCCTATAATTCTACACTTTTTAACTCTCTCCTTTCTAACTCTCCCCCCCTCTCTCTCTCTCTTAATGCTTGCATTTCTTTGTTTTGAATGTGGTATAAATTATTTCTTTTCCAATCCTGTACATTCTCTTTGGAAATTTCACATTAACTGATCTAATATTTACTTATGCATAATGTCTGAAGGCACATTTCTGTATATACGTTTGCATGTGTGTGTGTGTGTATGTGTGTGTGTGTGTGTGTGTGTGTGTGTGTGTGTGTGGTGTGTGTGTGTGTATGCGTGCGTGTCTGTGTGTGTGTGTGCATGTGTTTATCTGTGGATATATTACTGTTCTTATGTATGAACACACAACGATATGATTGTACTTATATAACGGAGTATTTACGAATTAATTTCTCTATACATCTTTTATGTTTTTGCTCAACAACAAACGGGCGTTTGTTCGTCTCTCGAGGTTCTGATTCGAATTAAAAAATAATTTACACCTACTGTCAAACATTTAGATATATATGTCGTGATCTAATTTTTATTGAAATTCCATCACTTTCGAATTTTTTGATTATTTCAATTTCTCTCGAGTCTTCATACATTTTTATTACTTTGCCATATTTTGTCTTTTATTTGAGTTTTAATAATAGCATTGTTTTTGTTGGTGGGAGCCTTGTAATGGTTCCGCATACAAATATCAATTTTCAGTTACAAATTACTAGTTCTATTATGTATGTCAGTATTTGACTGAAATTAACGGCTTATGTAAAATGATGCTTCTTTGGAGCATCATAACTGGGTTACAGAATCGGAGTTTTTAAATAATATTTATGGGAATCGTAGTTCTTGAATAATATTTATTTTCACTGGTTACGGTGTTTGGCTGAAAATAACGGCTTATGTGAAACAAGACGGTTTCTTTGGAGCATCATAACTGGGTTACAGAATCGTAGCTTTTAAATAATATTTATAGAATTTGCAGTCATCCAATGTATTAGGAGTATCAATGTTAGTGCTATAGTGTTGTTTATTTGAGAATCTGAGATTCGATAGTGGCAAAAGTACATCCTGGTTGACGAGAGAGTTCTAGAGGTTTACAATATTACAAAGAAGGGATTTTGTGTAGTGTTATAGTTGTTGTTGTTCAGCAACATATAACCAATAGACTTTATATTCATGACCACCTCATCTATTTTCAGACAGTGCATCGATGAGCACATCCAGTGTTTTATTCTACTTTTATGAGGTAGAGCTTGCCCTTTGAATGAGGTTTCGCTGCTATTTTTGTAGGACCTCTTTTACAGAAAAGCTTAGGAAAAAAATAAGATACAAATAATGTTTCGTAGAAATGGTGTGCAACTAGTTATTCAGAGGTAGAAGTAATAGGAAAGATGCAGAAGACATAGATTATTCACTGCAAGTGCTACATGAGCATCGATATTTGGTCTTCAGATTTATACGACAGATACAATGTGATTTTGTAATAACCATTCTTTTGTGAAAGATACAATAAAACTGCAACCAATCCTGCTAGAATATATTAAAATCTAGTGGCGAACCTGCATCGTCAGGTGTCTAACTTAACTTGAAAGTTGATTCGCTGATACTTGTATCAGGGAGCCTGAAATGTTTCAGTGATTGATAGAATCAAGGTTTTAGAATCAAGAGAAGAGAGATGCGTCAAAAGTCAATAGAGTATATAATTAATTGAACAATTTGAAAGCAGAGTTAATGGAACACACATATGTATGTATGTATGTATGTATGTATGTATGTATGTATGTATGTATGTATGTATGTATGTATGTATGTATGTATAAAAAGTGACAGAAACCTTGGGGGAGTAAAAGAAAGATGAGTAAATGGGTGTGTATGTATACATATACACGTATGTATATACTACATATGTATATATGAGTGTGTGTGTGTGTATGTGTGTGTGTGTATGTATGCATACGTATACAAAATGGGTTTGGAAACTGATAGAATGATTATAGTATTGAAGCTACTATTCCTTTACTTCCGGTTAGAAATCACGCTAAAAAGATTTTATGTCGATGAATTGTTTGCCTTTGAGGTTCAAGAGGGAGAAAGAAAGAGAAAGAGGGAGAGATCGATATTGACGCAGCGGGGACAAAGTACAAAAGGATCGATCGATTAATCAGATCTAGGTAATGATTAGTAAATCTGCCAAGCAGAAAACAGTGATCATTTGATTAAAAGAATCTAAGTAAGAGAAATGCAACCGACTTACTCCAAGCTGCATCAAGAGCTTCAGGTTACACTGAAGGAGCATATTTTACTAAATGTATTTGTGTGATCGACATTTGCAGTACATAGAAGATATATGGAGATTTATTCCGATATAAATCTCCATATCGGAGATTCCTCTCTACACAAGAGGGACACTTTCATATAATTAATAGCCGTAAACTAAACATTGTGGAAATCTAAGTATTCAAATCCTAGAGACAGTTTAGTTTACTATCATATAGTATATATATATATATATATATATATATATGCTAACGGACATAGATACTCATACATTCATACAAATAAAAGCACGTATATATTCGCATATATATATATATATGTGTGTGTGTGTGTGTGTGTTACGTGTGTGTGAGTCTGTGTGTGTATGCGTGCGTGCAAGTATGTATGCATGTATGTATGTATGTATGTATGTGGAAGTGAGTATATATGTGTATGTGCCGGCCTGTGAGTGTACCTGTTCGTGTATACGTTTGTCTTTTGAAAGTTTATAAGTTGTTAGTAATCCACTTACCCTAGTTCTAAGTTTACTCACTTTTAAACACATCCAGTTATATATCCCCTACGCATTCACTGCTTATATTTCTGTCAAATCTACTGTTTCTTTATTTTCCAGGTTGTGCTAAGCATTCTGCGCTACCCCCCCCCTTTTCTCTTAAGCACCAGAAATATCGGAATTGTATCCTTAGCGGTATAGTCATGTGCTTTTTAATCTCCGAATACTAAAACAGAAAATTATTATAAACGCATTCTACAATTCTTGTCGTCAGTCAGGCTAAATTGATTTCCTTATTCCATTGTTTGGTAAAGGTATCCTCAGATTTCAATTATGTATCTGTGTTCTATTCGATTCCACACTGATTTTCTTCTACAACCATGAACGATTGACGAAATGAGATTGAATAATATTCATACCTTTCTCAAGAACTTGTGCACTGCTTCCTTTTGATTAGTTTCCATGAGCATCAACGAGTAATGTGAAATATCGGTAGCGTTCTATAATATACGATATGGACTGAAATTCTTTAAAAATTCTTGAATATTTACCTAAAAAAGTCGGCAGATTTTTCCCAAGAAGGAGCGTCTACGTAGTCAATTTAACTCTTTGAAATATCAGCTAATTTTCTCTCATATCATATCTTGTCTTTTAAAACCTAGAAACAGTGGATAATGTAAATTTAGACCCCTAAATAAAGAGGGTTTAATGGGGGCAGCGGCTTGCTTGTTTAGCGTACAAATGACTCCTTCTACATCAAGATGTATGTAAGGGCTAAACGACAGCAACCTTAAAAGTTGATAGAAAAAAATCCATTAATTTAGCGAATCACTCTTGAGCGTAGATATTAGACAAAGTAGACTCTTGCATAGTATTTCGAAAAGACAGGGTATATGGTTTTAGGTATTCTACCTTTTTTGATAATTTACTGGCCTCCTAGTGTTATGGATACAGACACATGCAAGTGCAGAAATACACACACACACCACACACACACACACACACACACCACACACACACACGCATACGCACACACACACACTATATTAGGACATATTCGCATTAGTATAAGTGCGTGTGCATATGCAATTGCATATTTCAGTGGGATTCTTAGTTTCAAATATTTCACTCCATAATTCTTTACATATAAAATTATCTGCCTAATGATTTTAAGAAAAATAGCAGACATTTGAACTTGGCACCATTCGTCAACTCCAGTTTACAACGTATTTTTTTTCTTTTGTTATTTGCATGTTTACCAAACGATAGCAATGGCATTTTTTAAATCTTTATTTTACCTGTCTTCTTTCCCAAAATTATCGCTTATTTCTCTCCCTCACTCACGCTCTCTCTCTCTCCTCCTCCTCCTCCTCCTCCTCCTTTTGCACACACACAACGTTCTATCATTCATACTGCCTTTATTTCCTTTTCGTTTCTCCTCCCATTTATTCTAAATTCATTCCCTCTGCTAATCTTTCTAACTTTCAAGCTGCTCATTTAATTTTCTTTCGTCCCTTAAATCCCCTTTCACTCTATAAACATACGTTTCTGTGCCCCCTCAATTATTAATTTTCTTCTATTTTATCCCTATTTCTGTCTCCCATTGAATCTTTTCATATATTTGCTCCCTTCTTTCCTCTCTTTCACTCTCTCTCCCTCTCATTCCTCGCCCTGTTTCTCTCTCATCCTCTGTTCTTCTTTCTCTCTTTCCTTCCCTCTCTTATTTCACCTTTCTATTCTCTTGATCAATCACTCACATTTTCTCTCGCGCTTTTTCTCATCTTTCTCTTTCCCTCTATCACCTTTCCATTTAAATTCTTACACCATGCCATTATTCACAACTAATAAAACGTATTATTCAAATACATTACAACCCTCACTCCAACCACCCTTCCTTGAAATATAAATAAATTATCTTCCAATGATTAGTTACTAACACCAAACAATAAAACCATTATTATCATCAGTATTTTAATCAAAAGCAACATCACCTGCAACGAACCGAATTCGAAACCTTCACAATATCACTCAACCTGCTACAAACAGCACTCGCCTTTTCCCCAATTCACTTATGGATAAGTGTACGTTTGAAAAATAAACCAGGGGGTTGTCACTGATTAAACATCTTTGATTGTAGCTCTGCTTACTTAGAGCTGATTTGGAACTAAACATGAAGAACACTTATCATATGCTTATATTTCACCTGTTAACAAGGACGCATCAAACGCAAACACCACACACTTAGGTATTGTACCAATATGCTACCCAGAGCTTGTCTAGTCATGTTTGTGGATGACTTAAACAGGTATACTTAAAATGCTTACAAAACCAATAAAAGACCTGATGTTTATGACGTTTTCAGCTGACATAGGAAAAAGAGTGTTCGTATTTGATTGCTGAACATTGAAAATGAGTTTCCTAAATACAGAACTTGTGCACGTGAAGCTTTCTCTTTTCTGTTTGAAGCCAAGAATACTACAAATATCATTACCTAGGCAGTGATGAAAATATATCATACGAAGATTTTTATGAACAAATTTAGTGACCCGAAAATTTTACACGTGACTTAGGAAAATATGATAATAATAGATACATGTCCCTAGATGTGTGTATATTTGGGAATACATGTGTATGAATGCTTCGAGGTCTGATGTGTCTATACACATTGATGTGTTCTGCTGGTATGGTACTTACAGCTAGCTAAGAGCGTTGACTGTGCTTATTTACCATTTTGTTCTTTATTCTTTCATTCATATTCATTCACTTCATATATGTGTGTATGTATGGTTGTGTAAGTATGCATAGACGGAGATATGTATATACGTATATAAGTATAAGTATAATAGGTATACAATATATATGCATATATTTATTCTATTAATATATTTAAACATGTATAGATAGATAGATAGATAGATAGATAGATAGATAGATAGATAGATAGACAGACAGACAGACAGATAGACAGATAGATAGATAGATAGATAGATAGATAGATAGATAGATAGATAGATAGATAGATAGATAGATAGATAGATAGATAGATAGATAGATAGATAGATAGATAGATAGATAGATAGATAGATAGATATACAACTACTTCTATAAATATATAATCCCATATCATTTTATGCAAATATATATCTACGCACATAGAAAATCCTAAAATCAATAGTGCTTAGAAATTCTAACATAAAAATAAAACGTGGATTCAGCTGTAATTTTCAGCGGGTGGTACGTGATGTACTTTCATAATTGGACGTCTAATACACTTTAAAATAATCAGAGAATATTAAATTCTATAGTAGTAAAACTGATTATTATTTTCTTACATTACGTTTTCTTGCTTTTTTGTTTCTGTTTTTCTCTGAGAAATTTATAACAATAATGCAGACATAGACGTCATCATAGACTATAACGTTAATGACACATAGAAAAAATGGCAATGAGTAATGTTTTAACTACTTATAATATCATAAAACTGGTTAATGGAAACTCTAATATACGTTTAAGAGCATAAATCAAAGTACATTTTTGTATAGAAAGCGGCTGTCTTTTAAAATTCTTGATGACTCTGAAATATTCTTCCTTTAATTTTATGTCTGTGTGATATTTTTTTCTCTTTTCGTGTGTAATATTACGGTTTATAACTTTCGATGTATTAATCTCCGTGTCACATTTTACTCCCATCGTAACTGAAGAGAATATCAGTACTTCACTTTACTAGCATACATCCTACCAACAGTAACTATCCTTTAGTGAACCACTTTCTGTGTGTGTCTGTGTGTGTGTGTGTTTGTGTGCGTGTGTGTGTGTGTGTGTGTGTGTGTGTGTGTGTGTGTGTGTGTGTGTGTGTGTGTGTGTGTGTGTGTGTGTGTGTGTGTGCATGCATTCCTGGGTATGACCTTAAACTGCATCCGTTCGTGGGTAATTTCAGGCTCTTGAAGAGTGCTGAACCACCTCTTAGTTACTGTTGCTTCCAGGTCTACTCTGACCCTGAGTGTTAGCACCTATCAAGGACTCAGCTATATGTTAACTAGCATATATATGATGTTCCATGTGAGTAAAAGGACGCAGAAATATCTTTGGTTGTTATCAGGGAACTCAGTAAAACCAGTGGGTGTTATGGACTACTGCCTGTTATACAGGGTCCTTCCAGAATAACATTGTAAAGTAAACATGCGGTTTCACGAGATTACTGGTCATCCCACTTCGGCCAGCTACGATGTGTAAATCACAGAGACTTAGTGAGGGGTATTTGTATTGTACAAGCATTTATCACAATAACCCAATGACGCCCAGATGGCTTTATGGTGACCTCATTTGACATTCCATGTACTGAATGTCCTACGGCGATACAAGACCTAACCAATTAGTTGGATGTCTTATTGCGATGCAGACCTAACCAATTAGTTGGAAGTACACAGCAAGTTATAATATTTTTCTACCTATGCTTCAGACCATTCTGATCTGCAACATTACAGAATAGTTATCAGACGGGTTGCGGATGGAATGTCAGAAATGTCATTGACAACGAGGATACACAAGGAGATGACAATCATCAGTGAAGATTGAGCAGAATCATATACATACATATATATATATATAATTAGCGAAAGAAGAAATAGTAATACAAAAAGATAATATTTATCCCCACTTAAGAGTGGTTGTTTTGTTAGAAGACAGAATATTGTGTTAGTTACCATGAGAGACACTCTCAAATTGGCTTTCGGTGCCTAAACGCACTGTGGTTTATTCGCTAGCGGTGAGATGAAACACTCGCCACTGGTACCCAGTATGAAAGTTTTCTCTCATGGTAACTACCACTGTATAGTGTGTTCAAACAGAATATCCATTTTTAGGTGGGAATCAATGTATATATATGTATGTGTGTGAGTGTGTGTAAACGTATGTATGTATGTGTTTACGTATGCACACACACACACACACATATATATACATATATTTATATATGCGTGTGTCTGTGTCCCCACCACCACTTGGCAATCAGTGTAGATATACTTAGGTTCCCGTAACTTAGCGCTAAGTAAATGAAACCGATAGATTAAGAATAAACTTTTACAAAAAATAAGTACTACGGTCAATTTGTTTGACTGAAATTCTTCAAGACGTTACGCCAACATGGCTGCAGTTTAATGACTTAAGCAAATAAAAGTTTTAAAAATAAATGATATAATTGGAGGATAGTTCTATAACTAGTTCATTGTATACACTTATTGATACATCTATAAATATACCTTATTCCTGATATCAATAATCCTTTTGGGTGAGGGAGCAAGTCGATTAAGTCGACCCCAGTGTGTAACTGGTACTTATTTCACGGACCCTGAAACGATGAACGGCAAAGTCGACCTCGGCGGAAGTTGAACTCAGAATGTAGGTGCTAACGTTTCTGCCTGTGAATAATGTAGGCAAACCAAGACTGCATGCGTTACTCGGACTCCGCTGAACGTTAATAGAATGCAGAAAACTCCAAACTGCAACGCCCATCTTCTTACCTTCGTCCGTTATCATTTGGAGCAAATAAATAAACCAAATTGATTTTAGTGTAAAATTCAGAATATATTCTTCTGGTGGAGGCGCAATGGTCCAGTGGTTAGGGCAGCGGGCTCGCGGTCGGAGGATCGCGGTTTCGATTCCCAGACCGGGCGTTGTGTGTGTTTATTGAGCGAAAACCTAAAGCTCCATGAGGCTCCGGCTGGGGATGGTGGCGACCCCTGTTGTACTCTTTCGCCCCAACTTTCTCTCACTCTTTCTTCCTGTTTCTTGGGTACCGATGCGATGGACTGGTGTCCCGTCCAGCTGGGGGGGAACACATATGCCACAGAAACCAGGAAACCGGGCCCATGAGCCTGGCTAGGCTTGAAAAGGGCGCATAAAATAAATAAATATATTCTTCTGACGAATAAGCTGCGTTTTCATTGGTGAGACGTGTATCAGTAAAATCCTCGATAAAACATGTACTGCGGAATGGTAAGCATAAACTACATTTAAAAGAAAATCATATTGACTCCTCAATAGTCAAGAAACATGTAAAATATTTAAGCATCCATGTTTTGCCACAATTTTATATATCACAGGTGTAAATATGTAAGCTAAAATCTTCATATAATCTCTATATTCACTATACCGGCGACAGTCTCAGTGACATTAATTGTATTGGAATGATGGAATATTTCGCAGCATATTCATGTAGATATAGATGTCACAAAGTATTAGAATTAAATGATGACAATGAAGGTGTTACTGCTTCCCTCTTTAATTTTGACGTATTATGAATATAAAATATTAAGAATATGAAGAATGGTGAGATAATACATAAACATTTCAATGAATAAAACGATCGGGGATTTTCTTTCTCTGTTTGACACATAACGATTAGCAATATTACAAGGAAAATATTTTATTCACTGATTTATAACTGAATTCTATAAAATTTGCCTTTTATACAGTTAAAATACATACCCACAAACAACTACGTCTGTTTAAATGTATGACTATTAAACATTATTATATAATATTTGCGTGTGTATAGAAATATCTGAAAGACCTAGAGAGAACTAAAGCACGGTAAGATCTCAAATTTCTCTTCCCGGTACTGTATTGTGTTAGCTTTTTTTCCTTGGGGTGTGGTGCTGTCTTTTGTTGTGTCACTGCTTGTATTGTGAGTTAAGTATGTAATGCCTTATTTATATTTTAATTTTTATTGTAATTTTTTTGGCGGGGGGGATTGCTGGTGAGAGTTTATTTCACTGGATAAGTGCTGTATAGAGTATTTTGAATTTGTGGCTTGTTTTGTTTAGGTTGTATTATTGAACTGATAGCATCTTACGTAGGATCTGGGCTGTTTGTAGCAGTGTGTAGTGTTGAAGATCCAAGTATAGCTTCTAAATTTTTACCTTCATGCCCCACATTTTGAATACTTCAATTTCAAGGTCTTTGTACTTCGACAATTTCTCCGCTTCACTTTCGACAATATTTTGGTCAGAAGGGAATGCAATGTCTATCAGTAAGCAGGTGTTTTTTCTCCAATTAGTATTAAGGCAGCGAGCAAGCAGTATATTTATCACGCCAGGCGAAATTTTTAGCGATATTTCCTCTGCCGCTGCGTTCTGAGTTCAAATTCCGCCGAGGTCGACTTTGCCTTTCATCGTTTCGGTTAAATAAGTACTAGTTACGCACTGGGGACGATGTAATCGATTTAGACCCTTCCCCAAAATTTGAGGCCTTGTGCTTCCAGTAGAACGGATTATTATTATTATTATTATTATATTATTATTATTATTATTATTATTATTATTATTATTTGCAAGATCCAATTGAATCTGTAACTGGAAGAACACTACAGAAGAGCAGAATGGATGCTACAAAGACACAAAACGAGTATGTTGAAACATAGGGTACCACCATTAAAAACATGCATTCTTACTAAATAACAACGAATCTTGCCGATTCAGACAGTAGAAAAAAGTATATAAAGTATGCCATTCCACCATTAGAAATGGAATATTGCTTCCTAATTTTGGCACAACGCTGGCAGTTTTGGGGTAGGGGTAAATCAATAACATCGACCCCTGTACTCAACTGCTACTTATTTTATCTACCTCGAAACGATTAAAGCTGAAGTCGGCCTCGGTGGCATTTGAACTCAGGACGTAAAGACGGACAAAATGCCGCTAAGCATTTTCCAGGCGTACTAACGATTCTGTCAGCGCGTTGTCTTAAATTAGAAATAGAATATTACAAGGGGGTTTCATCTTTACGTTGCATGTCTGCCTTTAACCGGCACGTTACTCATGACCGGATCTAGATAGAAATGTTCTTGTAGAACAGTCAAGTGTCGTATAAATAAATATGAATCCCATTAAGCAGCATACTGAAAGTAACAAACATTCGTAAAGACAGTGTCTAAATTTATTAAAGGAATTTATTAAAGAAAGATTAGAATTTAAAAGATAAGATATGCCAAAAAAAACTTGACGAAAGGAAAATTAATTCGAAAACTAAAATTATGATAAGCTGAGAGGTGAGAGTTACCAAAAATACAGACAAAAGTCAATTGGAGCCATTGAATAGACAGTATACTACACAAATAGAAAAAATATTTTAGAACGAATATTATTGGCATATACGAGTAGTGCTGAAAAATTCAAGGCTTTGGATAAAAGAAAATACAGGAGGATTAGTTAATTAGGATTTTATCCAACATACTCCCCTCTCCGATTCACACACTTATTGCAGCTATCCTTCAGTTTTCGCGACACCCTTAAAACCAGGATCTTTTCAGTAACCCTTATTAATGTTTAAACACGGCGAAATGCAAAATGTAGGATAATAGTGTCAATATATTGGTTAACCAAAGGGTACGTTATAGTTACGTTTATAATTTGCAGCCTAACAATCCAGCAAGTCTGGTCAGAATTACAGGAAAAAAAATCATTGCATTTAGAATAGAGCAACCGAAATCTGACAAAGAAAGAAAATATTTAAACTGACTACGAATTCATTAGTCTTTCTGCAACTAGAAAGCCACTTTAAATATCTACTGTTGGACTACAAATATATATAACATATATAATATATATAATATATAATAAGTTTAGAAAAATCTAATATAGTAGTGATAAATACAATTAAAACAAAGCACAGTTTTCTGTTTTCATGAAAGCCAACAAACACAAAAACAGTGACGTAATTTGATAAAAAGTTATGAGAAGGAGAGAGAAGCACAGTAGAAATTGTAAAAATGCTGTAAACAGCTCAAACAGTGATTACAGTATTACATGCTAAAATCTATAGAAGCAAAAGCCCTACGTGGTCAGTAAAGCTAATATGCTGGAAATAGATAAAGAAAATTGGCAACAAGTTGTGAAGTGCCAGTCTCAAAGTTAAGATTGAAGGATTCTTGATCGCTGTACACAAACTTCCTCAGGATAGAAACCATACAAAGTGGAATACATTACGTAAGAGCTGCACTGAATTCCGAGCTAAATTAATAATGGTTTCCAATTTTGGCACAGGAGCAGCACTTTTTGAGGGGAGGGGGAAGTTGATAACATCGCCCATAGTTTATGGCTAGTACTAATTTTTTTATCGACCCGGAAAGGCTGAAAGGCAAAGCTGACCTGGACTGAACGAGATTTTAGCTCGGAACGAAAAGACAGAAGAAAGGCCGCTAAGCATTCTGCCCATGCTAATGACTCTGCTGGCTTACCAGCCTGAGCTAAATTAATAATGACAAGAAAGATGCTAAATGAAGATGATTATGATAATGATGATGATGATGATGCTGATGATGATGATGATAACGACGACTATGACGACGGAGCCGGTGGCGGCGGCAGCGACTTAAGATAAGAGGAAGAAGTGGAAGAGGCGTAGAAAGGAGGGAGGGAGAAGTAAAGCTGGGGTAGAAGTTGTAAAAGATGACAGTGACCAACCCAAGCAAGAGTAGAAGTAGGAGGAAGAGAAAGAGGAAAAGAAACGAGAGGAGGAGAAGAAGAAGAAGAAGAAGAAGAAGAAGAAGAAGAAGAAGAAGAAGAAGAAAAAGAAGAAGAAGAAGAAGAAGAAGAAGAAGAAGAAGAAGAAGAAGAAGAAGAAGAAGAAGAAGAAGAAGAAGCAGTTAACCTGCCCACGCCAAGAAAGAATACATTTACAGTCGCGACACGTTTACCGGTAATTATGTCGCTATTATGATCTAACAACGGAAAACTCATAGTACAAACGTACACCAGATAAAGGTGTGGAAGAATGAATGTCAAAGCGACTGCATTCTGGAAATACCAGCGAAAGCAAATAGATAATTGAGGCCTGATCTGCCGCATTATTTTCACAAGGACTACAGGAAATGACTGTATCAGTTTCAATATATAATGATGTATCATTCAAAAGCATTAAGGAATTACCTAGACATACAGATAATCAGAATTCGGGGAATAAAATCAGAAACAACAATGCTAGGATACATACGATCAATAAAAATTACAAAAAATTACAAGTTTGCCAAAGAAACACCATTAACCACATACTATAGAAAACATTGCATCATTCTAACGTTCACCAATCTGCACTGAAAGTATGCAATAAAATTAAGAATATTAAATAATAATTGTTTCAAATTTTTACAAAATTTTACAATTTTTTTTAAATGACGGTGCCCCAGCATGGCCACAGCTCGTGAGCTGAAACTAGTTGAAATTTAAAAAATAAAAAAAATACCAGCAATATTTTACTTGATTGCACTTATTTCATTGACACCGAAATATTGAAAGGCAAAGTCAACCCACTAGAAAATATTTCAAAAGGAAAATTAGGCTGGAATAGAATTTGATATCTTGATTCTGATGTGATCTGAGACATTGGACATGATTCTTGACGTAATAGAGATGCAAGAATGGCAACAAAGTTGCTAGTGGAGTGTGGATGACAGAATTGTGGCAACACCTATCTGTTAAAGGCCTTCTGTCCCCAATAACAATAGAATGTGTCATGTGAAAGAAGGCCTTCATTCATCAACTGCAACATCTACAGGGCAACATCTACAGCAACGACAACACCAACAACAGCGTGTAACCGCAGCAGCAGTCTAGTGGATGTATCATAAGCTATAATAATAGACGCAGTCGCTAATACAATGACAAAAATACAAAATACAAAATAAAACAATGACAAATAATAGTGGAAGCAACTAAGGTAAAAACAATAAAAGCAGTACTGCTCCGAAGGTCACACATCAGTGACACCAGTGACAATAACAGTAATAGAAAACCAAAATAAATCAACAAAATATGAACAACAGAACAAAACTACACCCCATCTTCCAAGACACGACTGCATCCACTTCTGTGCATTCAGACATGTTGTATAGCAGATGTCATGATGAAGAAATTAAATGGCAAGAAAGAAAAACAAAAGAAAAAAACATGCCCCCTAAAATGAGGCTAAGAAGTTCGAGAGAAGAGGAGAGATGTAAATGAATACCGATACACCAACACTATGTCCAATAAAACCAATACTATTAATCCCATCTTATTCATCATCCCAATCGTGATTACATCTGCTATTCCACAACAATAATGTAAATGGTCCTCTTTTTTTTTCTTATTCAGAATAAGAAGTAAAAATTCATATGAATAGAGATCGCTATGGACGCACGACCAATTGCAGAGAGACTTCACGTCACTAGATATAGATGAGCCGGCCATCAGGGAGACCTGTATTTCCGAGGTACCAGCCATCACACCCACTTTCAGTTACTACTAGGTGCACACGCTCCCATGTCAGCTACCTTCAGGAGATGGAGACGCTGTGTTGTTTCGAAAATATCAGTGCTTATCCATGTACCTATGTGCAGTTAGGCATCTGGAGAAGCAAGTCCAGGCGGTCCAACAGAGTCATGGTTGGACGGATCAGTGACATTGTTCGATGTTTAGTTCGGTGTCTCTTCCTAGTTGAGATGAACTGGGTAGAGATGACAAATAGGGTAGCCAGTCTCCTCAGAAATGGGTCAAGAGGAAACTATTCCAGAAGGATGGAGCAGAGGTGGTGAATTCTTACAATGCCTTCAACTATTACCACCTGTCATGCTTTACCTTAAATCACGTCTTATCAGACTAAAGCATTTAGGTTTTAGCCTTTTGTAGAAGAAACATGATCTACTGGTCACACATTTGACCTGAGGATAGAATATATCGTGGTTAGTGATGTGCAGACATGCACTGAAGTTACAACGGCAAAAGAATGATATTCCACAGCTTGTCTGTTTCACGGAGTTATAGTCCTAAAAAAGAGAAGTCCGAGACAAGGCGCTTAACACCAATTAGGCAATACACCAAAATTCCACATTGTCGTTCTATACAGAATTAGTGGCTGAAAAAACTGATAACGTTTTCAGGGAAACTCAGGACATGATGAAAATCCACCGGCTGATCTCTTCTGGAGAACTTTCAATCTGTGACCCGTGAATAATTTCGAGTAATCTCTGGTCAAACAGGCGAGATTGGGGTTATTGCCAAGTTAGAGATGAACTTTACTTGAATGGAAATGTCCAAGATGCTCAGATATGGATGAAACTCTTCTACATACACCTGGTGAGTGCTCGAGCATCAGTTGCTTGTAGAGTTAAGTCGAATAGTTGTTGCCACATAGGGACAGACCCAGCTATCATCGGAGTTCTTTGTGAAAATCGCTCCATCCTCTTACTTTGTCCAGGAAGAGTAGACCATTTTTATATTTCGGGTGGTCAATGGCAAAAGAGACTGTGTAGTGGACAAGATTGAAATGTTTGAAGGCAGACACTTTCCCCTTTAGGGAAAGCCTCATCAATTTTCTGCCTTCCAGAAAATTTGTTGAAAGTTGACCGGGAATGCTGAATATAGTTTGAGTATACGGGCCTGGTTTGAGTATGCATTTTTGGAACTGGAGGAGGGCAGAATACACAGGGGGCGCTTGCTCCGATGGTCAGATTACCGCTCTTTCGTGGGTTTCCTCAGTTAAACAGATAAGTCTCCTCCAGTCGGGAAAATTGTCCTCATAAAAACTTTGTTTTTACTTTATACGTAAAAGCACGCTTAATCCCTTGAGGCTGATAAGAAACCATTTTTTTAACCTACACAAATCTGCTATTCGATTGTGAATTATTTCTGTCGTGAAAGAGATATTCCTCCAAAGGGGTTTTAAAGTATAATAAATAGAAAATTCAATTCTCTAACCAAATGAGAAATATTAAAATATTCTTCTTCTTCTTCTTCTTCTTCTTCTTCTTCTTCTTCTTCTTCTTCTTCTTCTTCTTCTTCTTCTTCTTCTTCTTCTTCTTCTTCTTCTTCTTCTTCTTCTTCTTCTCCTTTGTCTTCTTTTAATAATAATAATAATAATAATTATTATTATTATTATTATTATTATTATTATTATTATTATCATTATTCCCAAAGGCGGCTTCATTAAGGAAGAAAAATTAGAGGAAATGCAACCTGGGCATTATGAGTCATGGAAAAATTCTCTCAGATCCATGCAACATGTATCATATAACGTGCCTCCGCATTTAAACCGGAAGGGGAAGAAACGCAAAATAATAATAATAATAAACAACAATCCAAAATGGTTAATTTTTAACAGATATTTTCATTTTCTTTTTAGGGATGCGATATTGATGGTGTTGTTGTATTCAGTGACAGAACGAATGAATGAATCATCATTCATTTAAATTCCTTCCTCTTGTGTTTTGGTAATCGTTATGGATGGTTGATAGTTTCACTTTTGTTGTTGTTGTCGAGGAGGATGGTGGGAATGTGTGTCTGTTGTCACTGTCATTAATTAGTCAGGACGAATAACTAATGCGTCATTGTAAACCACATTGGAAAGCTTAATCCTACTGTCCATGATTGCTTGGACAAGACAACAAAAATAACATAGCGATATGACAGTAATATCGATTTATTAAAAATAATACTTTATTATTGTTGCTGCTGCTGCTACTACTACTACTACTACTACTACTACTACTACTACTATTAGTACTGCTGTTGCTGCTGCAACTAATACTCCTACTATAATGTTCTTAAATGCATTATTTTGAAATCGACCTTAATTGCAACTGGGTCAATTGAGTTGAGGATTTATGGTCGCAATTCATTCCATTCAGTGGAAGAGGACTTCACAATGCAATACTTTCTCCTACTTAACCTTTTGACAATTTAGGGAACGTTTTCGAATATGTTCACATATTTTAATGGATTTAGTACAACATTTTGAATCAATTCTAAGATTAGATTTTGAAAATTAATAGAACGATATTTTGATAAAATGGCAGACTGGCTAGTTTAGTGCACATTGGATAAACATTTCATTTCCTTCTATCGAAGGGACTTTTCTTTCTTGCAGTAAAATAATTTATTGCCGTTTGTGAATATAGAAATATTGCTTAATATCGAAATAAAAGCGGCGAGCTGGCAGAAACGTTAGCACACCGGGCGAAATGCTTAGCAGTATTTTGCCTGTCTTTACGTTCTGAGTTCAAATTCCGCCGAGGTCGACTTTACCTTTCATCCCTTCGGGATCGATAAATTAAGTACCAGTTACGTACTGAGGTCGATCTAATCGACTGACTCCCTCCCCAAAAATTTCAGGCCTTGTGCCGAGAGTAAAACAACAATATTTATCGAAATAGAACATCAATATTTTTCTCGAAATATATTGTATATGTGTTTTTATCGTACTGTCATGTTATGTCACTTATGTTTACATTATATTTAAATGGCTTGTTCGTGTCTGCGATGCTCCTCCCGCCCTCTCTCAGAAACTGCGTGCTTTTCACTCAGCTGTTCAACTTTTGGAAGACCTTAACCTGGTATGAAATGATACCTTCGTGAAACAAATGGTCCTTAATTAAGAGAATTCAAAAAAGCTACAGCAAATCCCTTCAACAGAAACTCCTCCAACATTGCATTTCTAAAAATATTATGGCACCTTAAGCAGTAACCCTCACCTCTAACTTTGCTGCCCGCTTTGCATCAAATTTCACACTGAACACACTTGACCATCCTCACATACTACATTCCATTCCATTCCACCATGCCCTCCATACCACATACATAACATGGCCAAATGCGGAAAATCTATCTGTGGCTTCAAACAAAGTCACTTGACGCTATTTCTTCCATTTCACCCTTGCGTTTAGTTACTGAACTCGTCACTTTAACTTGTCACACTCTACAGAATCACGCTTTAGTGTGTCCCATTCCAGCAATAATCATCCAACCTGACGCAGACAATTGCCCTCCCCTCAAACATATTTAAGGTATTAACAGCTATTAACAATATCGCACTACAAAAACACTCTTTCTCCTTCTCTCGCTTTCCTTCTCTGCCAACAGTGTCAGCGGAGCCATATCGACTAGTACCTCTCTCTCTCCCTCTCTTTCGCTCTCTCTTCTCTCTCCCTCTCTTATGTCATTTACAAGTCGGCTGTCGTTTTAGAGAAGATAGATGAAAGAAACATTGTCGTCCTAAATGTCAGATAATCCTTTGATCGTGTCTGGCATGAAAATATACCAAATCTCCCCACCTATGAGCTCTCACTTTTGGGATAACAAACTTCCTACCTGATCGCAGGCAACACACACATCCCACACCAAACCTACATTAATTTCATAAACAGAGATTTTGAGAACATCCTTCAGTGAGACCAAATGCGTTCTATCAAGAGCAAAAGAAAAATTTCAAACCCTACTTATATCAAGTATACACCACTCATATATTAAATATGAGTGGCACTCAGGGTCCACACTGTGACTCACTAACCCCTAAGATTTTCTTTTAATTATAACAAATCCTTAATAAATCTAGGACTACCTCAACAAGTCCTTCTTTTATGGGCCAGAAACTATTCACTCCACCGCCCCACAGCTGTTGATACCCTACAAGACTAAAGTAAAGGTTACTATAGAGTATTGTTCCTACATCTAGGATAATGATGTTGCTATGCTCACAAATGTTCTGGACCGCATCAGAGAAGGGTCACTAACATATATGCTCTAGCTTCATAACCGTAAACGTATTGCCTCTTCTTTCTATCTTTTCGATCGCTACTCTGATAGCTTCAGTTCCTAGGAAAAGGCTGGTCTTTTACCTCTACCACTCAAGCACGCCTGCCCCACACGCCTTTTCACCACCCATCAGTTCTGTTGCGTTGCAGCACTGTATTAGGCATTATGTCAGTCTTTTCTCTCCAGAATATGCCTGAAAATATTGATCTCATCAGTTTCAGAGGGACATTAATAGTATCAATTCCACCTGCCTCGGAGGGCCTGCACAGGTCCTAGGGAATGCCCTTTTCTCTATACATATCTTCCTCCAGTGAGAAAACTATGCTTGGCCTCAGTTTCTTTAGCTGCGAAATAAGTGCCATAAGGTTGTGAACTGAAGCAGTCATTAGAGTTCTGGTAGAATGCCTACGCCACCCAATTCACTTTCTTTTTTTATTCCTTCAGTGTGGATGAAAAGTGTTTTAGCGGGACGGTGGGGTGGGGCCAGAAGTGTCTGAAAACGACCCCAATACATGGCAGAATTTGTTGCGGCTCTTCGTATTCTGAGTTGAAAGCCAACCCTAGTCGATGATGTTGTAGATTTAATCCATTAGCCAGTATAGCATCACTACCTGGTATCTTGGATGTCTTTATTTGACTCCAGCCTCCCAGTTGAGAATAACTTTCTCTTACCGTCGCTCCATCTTGAAAGCTATATGAAGGAACAGCCTAGGCCTGCACCCACCACGGACCAGCATTTTATAATAATACATTACCTGGTGAAAGTAAACCTTCAATAAACCTTCTCTACAATATATTACGAGTTCAACAGAATTTACAGCATTCAATGTCCTAGAATCGCCATTATCGACAAAGTGCTCCATATTTTAGCATCTTTTTGCTATTCATTTTAAGTCACTTAAACTTCGTAACTGTGCTTGCTAGTCGCATGCCAGCAATTCAATTATATGATCTTCTGGTATATAAGCAGATTGAGCATGTTTGATACATTTTGTGAGTATAGTAAAAATGTAAATGAAAATTTCTGGTGCTTGGTTCTAGTTTTATGAGCTAGATAGGCGAGAGATAAATACTAAAAGTTAAACATAAGCGTTTACTGCGAGTAACGTTCCCCAAAATTGAAGTATCTTGTTACGACAGCTAGCAGTAGTGTTGGATGTATTATTAAGTGTAAACCCCAAATACAGGACGAGACGTGAATGAAATTGGAATGGAGCGTTATCAGATGAAGAAGGTAGTACAAAAACAATATAGAAATATGAAAATCAGTTTTGGAAAAAGAAAAGAAATAGCAATGCATTACAGATAGAGGAAGAGGAAATATGATGTAACAGCCAGAACGAAATTTATGTGGCTTCTACAGGTAATAAATGTCTCGAGCTGAAATTTGTCTACGATAAAGGTGAGAAGCAAAGACGAAGATAATCAAGAAAAACTACACAAATACCCATATAAATATAAATGTATACATATATACATATATATATATATATATATACACACATATATATATACGTACATATATATATATATATATATATATTTATACGTACATATATATATATATATTTCTATATACGTACATATGTATATACATATATACATATGTATGTATGCATACGCACACACTCACATATATACACACACATATATATATATGTGTGTGTGTGTGTGTGTGTGTGTGTGTGTGTGTGTGTGTGTGTGTGTGTGTGTGTGTGTGTGTGTGTGTGTGTATGCTTGTGTATGCATATAAATAGTTAACATGAATCAATCGGTTATACATATATAGACACATACATTGAGATGATAATACTTCTACATCATATTCTGAAATTCTTGGATATATTAATTACTCTACCTACATCAAAATATGAATAGGAACATGAATTATGCACCGTGTTATTAACACACACACACACGCACAGTCGCCAACATGACACTTCGAGCAATAAAGCATCCTCGCTACAAAATGTTAGACTCTGAGCTAGAGTTGGACATATAGAGAGATTATGAAGGTTTTTCTGGCAACAGTAATAGAATTAGCTTTATGATTACACCAGTTCTGGCGTAGCTGATTTCTGTTGATTCCTTCATACGTGAATATCAGCATGAATTTGAAAAAGAAAATCGTTTTGAATTCAAAAGTTAAGGTCCTGTTGTAATGTTATTAAAAAATAAATGCGCCCTGTTAAAGCTTTGCCAGGCTCAATGGCCCGGTTTCCTGGTTTCTATGGCGTATGTGTTCCCCATCGCAGTATTACTCATTTTTGCCAGCTGAGTGGACTGGAGCAACGTGAAATGAAGTGTTTTGCTCAAAAGCACAACGCGTCGTCCTGTCCAGGAAGCGAAACCACAATCTTATGATCATGTTGCTGACACCCTAATCACTAAGCCACGCGCCTCCACTGTAATGTCATTAGTTCACTCAAATTTACAGATATTCAAACATAGACAATTGCTAACACAAATACACACACATATGAGTTTATAGATGTTTGCGTACTTACACATGTAAGTGCATACACACACAGAGAAAGGAAGTGAAGCATACAGATAGCTAAAGAGCGAATAAAAAACGAGTGCTCGGTAATGTAGACGCTAAATATTTGAATTTCTTATCTGAATTATTCCTAGTCACATAAATGTCGATATTTCGGCTATAATGACTGAGGTTTGAGCTGGTCACGTTTTCTAATAAAGTTGGTTTTCATAGGATAATAACTAAAGCTTGTTCTTTTTAGATAATTTGTGTCACATAATGGAACCCAAGAGAGACCCAAGAGGTGTATTGTAGTTACTATTTTATAAGTGCTGGACATAATCCGATTTGACTGTGTTTCGTATATTTTGAGAGTATAGTAAAAAATAAGTATAGTAGTGAATGTGGGACAATTACTAGGAATAATTTTAATTTCAGTAAAAATATAGTAAAATATTTCGAATAGCATTAGGAATTAACAGTTTAAGCAGTATGGCAGTGATCTTGTTAATGTATAATCAAAGATAACAGTTACAAGATTCTGATAAGGAGCAGCTTTATCTGAGATGTTCCTAACTTATCACGAGCAGGTCATTTCGTTAGCACAGAAACTTGTTTGCTTTTAACGACACAAGGAAGTTGAGATTCTGTTTCACTTTCACTATGAGGGAGTGTGTATGAGAAGTGAATCTTTCCTGAGGTACTGTGAATCCTTGTAATTTTCCAGTATACCATCAGTATACTGAAAGTAGCGTGTCTTTCTTGACTATTCCTCAGGAAAACCAATATAAACTCGCACCCAATTCATCTCAGCCAGCAGATTTGTTACTAGCTCGGTATTGATGTTTATGTTCAGATTAGACTTGATTCAGGCGAATTCATGTAATATATGGTATTGAAGCTGCAAAAACCACCAGCTGAACGGAAAGGTCAGCTTTGCTTTGCAGGTTCCACTTCCATCAAACATACACACAATTTCAAGCACAAACATGTCCGTGCGTTTTATGTGTGTGTGTGTGTTTTGTGCTTTGTGTAAAAGTATATATATATACTCTATCTCTCGATTTGACTTTTGTGACGCCGCATACATTTATATTCATTATTAGTGTGGGATGATCTGATCATTGCTTTGCTGTTTATCTTTGTTCATCGGCTGTTATTTTTCTTTCCCTTCATTTCTTTACTTTTTTGTGGCGTCGTATTTATTTCTTTCGAATGTACTGATGAGACGTGATGCTTTTAATGTGTTTGCTGTTAATTTTTAAACCTACATGTCAATTTAATTAATACCGTTTGCATAGTTTTTGGGCGGAGGTGCCGTGATATACATATTGCGTTTGTGAATATTGATCCTTTTTTTAAAAATAAATTATGCTTTGATCAAATATAGGAAATTTTCATACCTTGTTCTTTGTAAATGTTGGCCTTGTAAGTTAGTAGAACTCATTAAGGATATAATAATTTATAGATATGGTACTGATATTGTGCTTTATCGTGGCTGAGTGATTTTTGTTGAAAATTCACAGCCAATCAACAAATGCAAAACGGAAAACAATGAACAGAGACGAGCAATATACTGACCGTACACCACATCAACATCTAGAAATGTAACAACAAACTGAATTTGAAGTATTCTGCGGGAAGATCCCTTACGAAAATTTAGCTTTCATCAACAAGAAGTTTTTTGAGCTAGAATTCCATTCTATCTTAGTGGAGTCAACAAGCAACTGTATATGTATGATAGGTAGCTAACGCGGTAAAGCATACAGTGAAATCTTAGTGAGTGGGACGGAGAAAAGGCTAAGCAAGGAATGATGTACATTGACAAATGGCGACTAGGATGGGGGTGGGGACTAAGATTTATTGGAGATGAAATGGAATGGAATGTGTATTTCAATAAAACGAAATATCCACCAATAATGGATTTGTTAATTCCTAATACGTTCTGGCAGATTCGAACGAAAATATCTGATCGCAGTGATATTAAGAACTAGATCATGTTAACTTAAGATACATTTTCCTTTGATAAAATGGATCTACAGAAGAAACTTAAGAAAGCAGTCTTCCGCTAGAAAAGCACTCGGAGAGTGCAGACCTCCGCCCAGCAGCTCATTTCCACTCATATACACGCATGCTGAAAATCGCCCAATTTCCTAAACCAACGCTGGAAAAAGTGTAACTTCCTTAGTGGGGGTAAAAAAATAACACAGCCGTATGATTTTTAAAACAAAAAACTTCTAAAAGCGTGGAATCATCTGAAGCAGTTATAATACATCAATGAAACAGAAAGCTAGTTTCACCATACAAATAAAGAGAAACAACAATTACCTAAAACTTGGAAAATTAACAGTCGGTTATGGTGACTTGTGGACGCCGATCCTGGTTCACGTAAACATGATCTAGTAGGCTTCCATAGTCGGTGGTGGGTTTTTGGACTAGTTGGTCGAACCCAAACTGGTTCATACTTGTCAAGATCTCATGGTTTGGGTAATCAAGGAGATCCATGTTGAAATCACCTAGAACGATGGTCAGATGATTCCTTGGCAAAGATCTTATAAGATGATGCAGGCTGGTGAGGAAAGGAGCAACTGGTACGGAAGGAGATCTGTTAATGGTGATGATATTGATTTTTGCTGACGAGATGGTCACCACAGCAGCAGTGTACTCTAAGCCACTGATATTCAAATGTATATCCGTGAGGGCGATCTCCTGCTTGGCAACAGTCATCACCCCACCTCTACGCCCCAGTGCAGCAGGCCTGTCTGCTCTAGTGATCTTCGGCTGCGGTAGGATAGATGCTATACGTTGAGTCATGTTCAAAGTAGGACCTGATATTGAGCAGTTTGATCTGCAGTCCTCCATGAGTAACTGTGGGAGCAGTAGAAGGCAAAGTTTCAGACGACGTTTGCTGTCGAAGGCTGTCCATTTCACGAACAGCAGATGGACTAGTGCGGATTGTTTCGCTGCCGTTTGTTTATGTAGTTTGATTTCCTTGTCTATCAGTTTCTAGTAAGATAGATACGCGAGTAAAATTACTAATAGAGAAACGGAAATAAACTTTGGAAACAGCAACGCCACCATTGGTTACGTGGAAACAATGAAAGTGTTTTCAAGGGAGATAATCAAAGAACGTAACATTGTAATACTTCATGTAAAGTAAATATAACAAATGAAAAATCCTTCAAGACTCCATAAAAATTCCCAGATCACTACCAAAATTTCATCATCTGTTCCCTGTGTCATTTCAAACTGTAAGTTTCCTCAAATACCGTTCCCAACTTTTTGAGTTATTTTGCACACAGTGGGACAGGCAGACAGACGGACAAACCAACGCCGATGAAAATATAACCTCCTTCCTTGGCAGAGGTAATTAAGAATAAATAAATAAACAAATAAATAAATAAAATGTTATTTGGATTTTCGCTGTTCTGCGTGCAACCCATTCAAAACATTAGTCAACAAAACAACAAATAACACAGTACAATGGTACAACAATTGCCATCAGGAAAGAGCACGGTTATACACTTTAGCGATGTCCTTAACTAAATGACAGAGAGTAAAAAGATAAATCTGTTCAGTCGGCAACTTGAAAGCAAAAACAAAGGAGAAAAGGAATGGAGATCTTTGGCATGAGTGAAAGAGGCTG
>NC_042999.1:84786496-84788996 GCF_006345805.1 Octopus sinensis
GGAAAAAGTAGGCTAAGAGCATTAGATACTACTGTGTTTGCGCCCCCGTAACCTAGCGGTTCGGCAAGACACCCTGATATAATTAAGCACTAGGCTTACAAAATATAAGTCCTGGGGTCTATTTGTTCGAATAAATGTGGTGCCCTTGCATGGCCGCTGTCAAATGACTGAAAGAGTCAAAAAGTAAATCTGTTAAAGTAAGATAACTGTGTTATCTTCATTTTTGCTTAATTTGGACGACTATTTATTCACCGCATCCTCTGAATATACATACAATGTATATGTACGCACATTTGTATGCACGTACATATGTATTTACATGAATACGTATGTGAATACATACATGCATATATAAATACATATACGCATATTTATACATGTATGCATGTATTTAGACATACGTACCTACGCACTTATATACATATACATATACATACACTCACACATACATACACATATAATTTTTTTTTCATTGGCACTGTTATGATAATTCTGATATTGTCGATTATAACAATGATGACAATGATGATGATAACAATAATAAAACTAATGATAACAGAGTTAACAATTAGTAGCAATAATACTAATAGGAATAGAAAGAAAAGAGTAAAAATACATCAGGAAATATATACATTGTATTTATAACAAAAAGACACCAACATTTGCTATGAAACAGAGAATTAATTGACGGATTACAATCACAGAGGACAACCCATCAATAATAAATGAACAGCACAAGCATTCACATAAACGAAAACATAAATAAATGTTCCAAAAATTATACCATGTTTTTTTTTCTGTTTACCAAAATCACATTCTTTACAACACTTTTTTCTGGTTTTTTTTTGTATTTCCTGTTTCTTGACTGATGGATAACTTTTATATTATAAAATTTCAACTGGTTTTCTTTTCTTCGGTTTCCTTTAAAATATAATAATAATAATAATAATAATAATATAATAATAATAATAATAATAATAATAATAATAATAATAATGATAATGATAATAATAATAATAATAATAATAATAATAATAATAATAATAATAATAAATCATAGATCTTCGGAAATAGGGGAAATTACTTAACAACCTTAAATAACCATATGTATTTCACTGCTAAAGTTGTAACTGCTCAACTAGGTATCAGAACGACAGAGAAAAGGACCAACCATGTCAATAGACCTCCTAGGGGGAAAGTAGCAATACCAAAAGAGATCGTATTTTTGCGGGCGGATGTATCAGTTCTCGATGATCTTGCTACAGGAGTAAATGTTAAGACGAAACAAGTTGGAAAAATCAATCAAAAATTATAATCAAAGATTTTATAAACCTCCCAGCAACCAAGGAAATAATGAAACAGCGAATACAATTGAATGTCCAACGGCTCAAAAGGTATCACAAAAGAATCTAATCTTATCGACAAAACAAGGTATTCAAGACGATGCAAAGAAATGTTATAGGGAACATGTCAAAAGCAAAATAGAAGTAATGGAACCTCCTAAGACTGAGGAAACGGAAGAGTTCTGGAAGAAGATCTGGAGCAACAGAAAATAATATAATGCTGAAGCTCACTGGATAGAACGTGAGAAAATGAGACTGGATGAAGTTGAAGAACAGAAATGTGTGGCAATAAGAGTAGAATTACTAAGATGTGTTCTTAGAAAGTCTCACGAATGGAAGACCCCAGGATTGAACCGGATCCCTAACTTCTGGCTGAATTGTTTGACAGAAGTACCCCAACATTTTATTGCATTCGTAGCTGATATCATCCAGAGCCCAGAGCAAATACCTACCTGGCTGACCGAAAGAACAGTATAACTTCTACCAAAAACTTAAAACACGAAAACTCCAAAGAACTACCGGACTGATACGTGTCTCAACACCATTTACAAGATACTCACATCGATACTATCTGAAAGAATATACACTTTCCCGGAACAGTACTCTTTTCTTCCACAAGCTCAAAAAGGTTGTAAAAGTAATTCTTATGGATGCAAATATCAGTTAATTATAAATAAAATTGATTGTGAAGAATTATGCGAACAAAAAGAAGAACCTGAGTATGGCATGGATAAACCACAGTAAAGCGTTTGATAGTGTCCCACATAATTGGCTATACAAGGCTCTTTAGATATATAAGACCTCTGCTGTCTCCTCCAAATTCTTACAAGGTAGCATGGCCAAGTGGAATACATGTCTTCTACACCATCTAACAACATTAGCATTAAACAAGGCATCTTTCAAGGTGACTCGCTCTCCCTATTACTCTTCTGCATGGCACTGAACCCACTCTCAAACGAACTAAGTAACACCAGGTATGGGTTCAAAATGTATAATATTATAGTAAATCATCTGTTTTATTTAGACAATCTGAAGCTGTTTGCTAGAAATGACGAAGAGCTAGTAGGGCTGTTAACAACTGTTAAAAAGTTCAGCAATGGCATCTGGGTGGGTTTTGACCTTGATAAGTGTGCTAAAGCAATTTTTGTAAGAGGAAA
>NC_042999.1:84793996-84806496 GCF_006345805.1 Octopus sinensis
CTTGCAGCTTGATATTGTTTGAAACATTTGATTAAAATAAGACTTCCATAACTGAATATTATTATCATTAGATATATAAATAAATGTGATGTATTATACACGAAATATTAGGTAAAAACAGAGGAAAACTGGGATGTTGGACAAGAAAGAGTTATATAAGGAGACAGAGGAAGTTTTATCAAAATAAATGTATAACATAGCGTGGGTGAAGAGCGATAAGGAAAGAAAAATAGAAAGAGAAGGTAAAAAAGAAATAAACAAACAACAACGAGATGGCAAGAAATGTGACGATTTTAATTATATCTTAGTACGTTTATCGTTATACAAGCATTTCTGTTAACGAAATCCATAGTTATAAGAAGTGAGGGAGAAAGAATAAGAGCAAACTGGCTGAAGATAGACTATTTGAAAGCAAGAGAGTGGTGAAGACAGAAACAATAAGAAGTAGAGCGAAGTACCATTTGTGATGGGGTTTACAAAACGCTAGAAAGATATTTGATAGCCCTAAGCACAAAATGCTCTGTTTCTTGTCTATGTGTGAGTATATATAAATAGATAGATAGATAGAGAGAGAGAGAGAGAGAGAGTGTGTGTGTGTGAGAGAGAGAGAGAGACGGACGGACGGACAGACAGACAGACAGAGTCAGATAAAATAAAATAAGCCTATGAAGCAGATATGGCTGCAATATATACGAGGAGTGTATGAAAAGTCTTGAGCCTAAAAAAAACCATGGTACAAGACTTCTGATGAAGGTACAAGACTTCAAGGCTCAAAACTTTTCATACACCCCTCGCATATAGTGAATAGTTTGTCGACTTTTTTGTTATCATTCATCAGTGAGTCGGACAGCTGTAAGTTTAATTACATCATTTATATCTTTTGTTGCTTAACTCTAGCTTAGAATCTGTATTTAAAGGCGCGAAATATGTTACTCTAAGCTTTCGTTATCGAACTGCCCCTCTCCCCCAAAAAGTCAAGACAATGCTTAAATGTGAACCAAATACGACAGAATAATTTCTGTCACTAATTTCCAGACATTATCAAAACAACGTGGGATACTCTTTAATAAAACAGCACAAATGTTAGCTGCTTAGGAAAAGAAAGCAAGTTAATCAACAGCGAATCGAGGCCATGTAATCTACAGGACAATAATATTGTAAAAATTGTTAGAATTTACAGCAGATCCACAAGTTGTAGAATATATGTACCTTCTTTATCGTTGTACGTTTGGAAACTAAAAGAGAATAATAAAATATAATATGAATATGAATATAAATATAAACTATGCAATAGTAGATAATTCCATGCATATATGAATTGTCTTTAGATATTCTTCCAGTGACCAGCAGAAAATTATAACATTACTATGCAATAGTTCTGATGCTCAACAGAATAAACTATTAGGCAACGTACAGCAGATATTAGAACTAATTCATTTTTTAATTATAATCTAAATTGCAAGCATGGTAAATATTTTGATGACACAATAACAGTAGAAATTAAATTATCTTGTGAAAATCAATGATAGTTTAGAGACACAACGATAATTTAGAGACACCCAGAAATACATCAACTATATTTGTAACAGCTTCAAATATAAAACAATTTATCAAGTCAATAGAAAGACATCTAAAAACTGGAACAAATGAATGATATATCAAAACCTATTTAACGTGTTTAGATCCAAGATAACAAAAGATAATTTGATGAAAGAATGTAGGTGACGTAAACAACAGACATCAACTAATGAATAAGAGACACACAAATATAGGACAATAACAAAGCAGGATACATCGTGCAAAATAGGATAATTTTATGCAAAAATAAGTAGGGACTGAACTACTCATGAAAAAGCCAATTAGTAACGATATTTCCGTTAAAAATCGGGGAAGCAAGAACAAGACATGAAAATATATGCTAATAAACAAGTGCTAAACATAAGAATGTAAAGCGGAATATTCAACAAACGACCTCGAATGCGAAATAACTACATATCAACGATGAGTTTAGAAGAACAAGGTACTATCGATATAATAAACATGTTGATCCAACAACTAAGGAATCCATCAATGAATCAGTGACACATATATAATGATGTAGTATAAAAAAGATGTGATTATGCAACAATCATTTCTCATTATTCTTTAAGTTGGCTAATGGCAAATAATATACAGACATGTTATTTCTGAAAAGCGGGAACTAGGATTTGCATATAAACGATAACAAAGCCGACCAATGAGAAATTAGATCAACCATCAAATTAGCGAAAGAAACAGAAGTAGCCTTAGAAAACACCTAAAAAACAGCATCGAACATTAGCTAATATAAAATGTGCTTAATCCAATGGATGCCATTCAGCTGAAATACCGGAAAAAAAGAGTTGATGATTAGTTGTCTGTTTTAAACGGAATCTTCTGAAATATATTTGGCTTTGTCTACGTGTAAATCAAATTATAAAATAATTTGCAACCCAAAATGAAAAAGACTAAAATATTTACTTACCTCCACAATTATTAAATATAATTACGTGAACAAACTTTAAAAAGTGAATTGAAACAAATGCTATGAGGAAATTGATTTAGTAAAACTCTCGATAAAATAAATCTAGAGGAAAAAGTCTAGCGATGTCTATAGAGGAGTAAACATTTTTTTCATTCCTCATGATTTCCTCCTGATAACGCTGCATTTAAATCATAAGATTTCACTCTCTGTAGAAAAATAGATGAAAGTATTAAAGGTAATTTGAAGTGTTTATTTCCATATGTGATGAAAATAATACGGAAGGATATCGACGTTACTGTTGAGAATTGGGAAGACATGTTTTCATGATTTGATTTTTTAAGAAGTTCCTGAAGTCAGTTTATTTACGGAATTTACTTTCAATTAAATTATAAAGTTCTATTCATATAACAAGTGCGCGCATGTGCGTGTGCATAAGAATCTGCATGTATGTTAGTGTGACTCTTCTTTACAAGTGTTATGCATCTTTGTGTACGTTATACATGTATATATATTATATATATATATATAATATATATATATATATATATATATATATATATATATATATTATATATATATATATATATATAGATAGATAGATAGATACATACATACATACATACATACATACATACATACATACATACATAAAACTTACTTGGGAGGGGATGCATGGCGTTCAATCATATAATAATATAAATAATATATATATATATATATATAAATATATATATATATTTATATATATATATAGAATCAGTGTGTCGACAAAAGAATTACTCGTCCATTTGCTCATCTGGTCAACTAAAATATTAATTTTTCCTATTCAGTCGATTTAAATGTTTGTTTCATTCATTTTTCACTTTGTATTCATTTCAATTTAAAATTTAGATTCTTGCAATGTTAGAGAGTCAAAACATTGTAGATTTTAGCCAGAGAACAAAAACCACAAGATGTAGAATGGAATAATATGAATGTACTTACGTATAGCAACATTTTACACTGTCAAACTAAAGCAATATATGACTGGTTCATATTACAGCTGTATCTCAGAGACAAGTTTTTTGTATTTAGTATTAAATAGTAAGAATTCAAAAAGAACGAAAGCTTCGAATAATGCGAAAAGGAATTTGAATAAACTTCATATACAAACACAAAGGCCCATTGTAATTAGAAATGTGAATTTATTTACGTCTTTGCTCAATATATATATATATATATATATATATATATATATATATAAATATATAAATATATATGACAAAGAGCTATACTCGAAACGTTATAAACATATTCTTTTTTCCACCTTTACCGATACATTTCATGTGTACCTCCTTTTCACTTATGTTGTTTTGATATTTGTGATTTTTAATTTTTTAATTTCTATATGCCTCTGTGTGTGTGTGTGTGTGTGTGTGTCTGTGTGTGTGTCTGTTCTCAAAGGCATACCCACATGCACCTTTCAACATTAATTGGCTAGGTGATGATCTTGCTAAATGCTCTTGCTTGTGGCATGTTTCTCCTATCAACGAAACATCAGCAACACTAATCCTGAAATCCTAACCAGGAAAGCTTTACACATTGGAAACGGCGCCTCTGCACTCACTATTACTACTTCAGCCGTCAGTTAAACCCACTAGTATTAACATCACCGTTACCACTCACTGTGGATAATATTCTTAACTCTGTCACCATAACCATCAATTCAAATACCATCACAGCTATCTTTCTGCAAACACTACTACTTTAACGTCAAACGCCAACCATTAATACTCACAAAACATTAATACCATAGATATCAATGCCACAGTCTCTATCACACTAGAATCAGTGACACACATCCACACACACACTGCTATAAAATAATAAAACAACTATACAAGTACTCGCTCACAACATCACAATCGTCCACTATCGTTCTATCAACTTTTTATGACTTATGACAGTATATCTCATTGGTAGCTTTGGTTCCTTCAGTGATGGTGACTAACGTATGACAGGCAATATATGTTCGTCAATGTTTCAATGTTTTTATGTGTATTTATGTGTTACAGACTGAGTGTTAAATCCTTATGCATAAGAATCTAATAATAAAAAAGGTTCTCAAATATAAAAAAAAGGCATAAAAGCAACATTAGCAAAACCGAAGAATTTTTAAAAATAAGCATAAAACACAAACAGTTGCACAAACACACTTTCATGGATACACATATATTTGCATGTGTATATGTGTCTATATGTGTACACACACTCGCGCGCACACACACACACACACATACACACACACATATATATATAGACATTATGTATGTATGTATGAATCTAAGGCAAAACCTTTGATATATATTCACGAAACAAACACGCTATCTTAAAAATAGGATGTTTGGTTATAAAAGTAATTAGGTTTTCCATGTGATGAATATTTCATATATATACTTTGTTAAAATTAATTCTATATATTAATAAATAAATGTGTTTTGTGTGAATGAGTATGTGCATATGAACATGAAAGCGGTTTCTGAAAAATCATGTGTGTGTGTGTGTCGTTTCCGTTAAATAAGATTATACAGAAAACAGTTTTTTCATCAGCTGTGGTAATTGTACTCGAGGAAGAGTCCGTAGCAAGTCCACTCTTCACTGTCGAGTAGAGAGCAATTTTCCTATTTCATAAAGATCTTTTATGGTTGAGGTGTGATTTAAATTTGTTTTACTAATTCTCGGGTAGTTTGCTTTGGATTTTCCTCATTTTTCAGAAGTTCAGTATTGACAAGTGTTTTGTCGTCCTGAACGAAGGGCCGCTGCAAGAGAAAAAAAACCTGAGTGAAACTGGCCAAATCATCGTTGACACGTGCGGTCACTTAAGGCTTCATTTCCTTAGACAGAAGAAATATTTCTTGCTGCTTCCACTGCCGAAGCGCCTCTTTTGAAGTCATACAGCTTGCAGTATCTGATACAGGTCTGATCTAAACTCATTTTAAAAGCGATAAAATATTGCAATGGTGTATGTATGAAGTGATTTGTAATGATAGGAATAGCAAACTTTAAAATGTAAAAAATTAATACGTATTTTCCGATAAGTATTGAAAAAGTATTTTCAAAATGATCATGTCAAAAATGCAACAGAATTTTGTTTCTAACTTAACAGAAGACACTTGTCCAAGGTGTTGCGCAGTATGAAACTGCATAGTTCTAAAGCGACTTTGTAAGCCATGCAGCCCTGTCTGCGCTACTACATGCATGAATATGCCTCTGTATCATGCTGTCAATAATTGTTTTATATGCCTGTGTAGTAGCTAGTAGATACGCACAAATCACTTGATCCAGCGGAACACCGACGTTGTTTCCAGCGTTCAAGTGTACCAAACGACTCCTGGTTGGTATTCGGTTGGTATGCATTTTCATTTGAGTGAATTGAATCATCATAAAATGAAGCACTTTGCTGAAAGACACAACGAATCGAAGCCACGATGCTATCATCTCGAGATCAACACTAACAATTACGCCACACACTTTCACACACAAACACATACAGAAATATGATTAATATATTATCATATACTTTATACATGTGTGTATCTGTGTGTACGCGTGGGAGTATTACATATCAAGTATTAACAAATGATTGTTGCCATAGCGACTGGCAATATGGCTCGGAGTAGTTGTGAGCTATTGTGATTATTTTTAAAAGTTTTGTTAATGTGTCAGATCTGAGGCTAGTGTTAGCTGCTAGACTGCTTGTCGACTGTTTAAAACATATTTCTCTATCATGGCGATTGTTGTTTAACATAGTGTCTATATTTTATCATGGCGAAATAGTTATCATCTCCTATCTGCAATTATGACGTGTATTTTTTCACAGGGCGAGTATGTTTTGCTATATTATCTCTACTAATATACGATGTCTGCTTTACCAGACGTCAGTGCTAAGTTGATGTCGCATCTAATGTCACCACAGATAAACGGCTTTAATTTCCCCTCCATTTCTGACTCTCTCTTTCTCTCTCTCTCTCTTTTTCTCTCTCTCTCGCTCTCTCTCGCTCTCTCTCTTTCTCTCTGTCTCTCGCTCTCATTATCTCCCTCCGTCTTTCTTTCTTCGATGCATCTAGTCTTCACTTTTGCAAAAGAGATTTCAAAAACACGACGTATTGAGAGAGAAGATAAAATGTTGCTCTATTTATGAGAAAACAGTTTTATCTGTGGGTCAGGATAGTTGATGTGGTATTTAATTATGTATGTTTGTTTACTATAGCTGATTACAGCGTTGGATGCGGTGGCCGTTGTAGTGGTGGTCATGATGGTATTGGTGATGATGCTAACGGTATTGTTGGTAACGATTCCAATGCTACCGATAGAAGTTTGATTATTCTGATTATCTATTAACACTGATTATCTATTAGTGTTACATTGTTTGCCGGTTTCATAATTCTAAAAATTCATATTAGTTTGTGTGTGTGTGTGTATGTCTGTGTGTGTGTGCGCGCACGTTCGAGTGTGTGTGTGTCTACCGAATAACCTCCGCTTTATCACCCTCTCTTTCTACATCACAACTCACAAAACCCCTAATGACTATTACCCCCTTGATGTAATAAACAGACTCATCAAAGTATATATGAAGTAAAAAATTTAAAACAGAGGAGACAGACAGACAGACAAATACAGACATGTGTTCGACTTATACATTACATACTGCCAACTATTTCACAAATCCTACTAGAGAGCAAAATAAAGGTTACATTCGAAGAATATAGTCCCCAGTACACAAAACACTAGGATTGTCTTAACTGGAATGCCGTCATCTTGATTTTTGTTCTATTGTTTCTTATCTATAATTATACAACAACTAAGTTTACCTCACTAAAGTGAAAGGAAGAAGTCTGCGTTGGCCCTCAACACCATAGAAATAGCAGTGAAAATTTTGTCAAACCAAATCTAACCTTTGAAAATAGGAAACGAAATACTGGAAATGATACTTTGCTGAAGAAATATAGAAATCATGGCTTATTCTATATACATACATACAAGATAAATGTTCATTCGTAATTGTCAACCGAGGAAAGATTGTCGACCATGTACATCTACGTCTTTTGTATCACCCCTATCTTTAATGATGATGCTGCCGTCACTAAAGCCTGGATAAAAAAAGCGTACATCTGTAGACTCCAGTAAATATGGAACTTACAATTATATCATCGAATGCTTTTTTAGTGCCAGTGCTAGTACCAACATTTAGGTATTACCAGACAGTTGACGGGATGCGCAGTCTGGATATCAAGACCTGAAAGGTACTGACCACCACTGAGAGACAAGGCTTTGGCCGAAGTAGTATAAGGTCAGTCCAAGCAGCCTTTGAATGTCGCATTGTATCACTCAGACAACACCTGATATCAAAGAAAGAAACAAATACATTCCATGTATACTCAAATGTGAAAGCAACATCTTCAGAGATGGAAAAGAACTACTGAGCAAATACTCTGAGTATACAGCTGTCTCATGTAAACCAAATAATCTGGACTGACCTACCTAAACAGAAGAATCATCATATCAGCAAAAAGCAGTGCATGGATACATATCCCGTAAACTAGAGGATAATAACTGTACTGACAGGAAGTGTAGCCTCTTCTGAACCTGTCATAGATACATTACATCCCACTCGGAAAGATATGTCTTCACAATCCAGGGACAGGAGATAGCTACTAAATACTTGATAAAGAAAAGGGACAAAGATACTAACAAACCACCATGTTTTCATAAAAATATCGTCTCTGATATATCAGTGTTGAATATATCAACTATAGCAGAAGCTACATTAGACTGTATACGAGAGACTACCTGCCTTGAGGATTGATATAGTCGCAAAGACTAGTAACAATGCTATCTCGCAGGAAGGATGCCCAGGTATATACATCAAAGGCATGTCAGAACAAACAGATATTGAAACAGCAATTCGATATAAATATAACCGACTGATATTGATCTGTGAAACAGAGAAAAAATCGCCGTGCACTGTTGTAGAGGTCAGCCGCCCGGTGTATGTGAATGTGCGCAGCCATATATGTATGTATGTATGTATGTATGTATGTATGTATGTATGTATGTATGTATGTATGTATGTATGTATGTATGCATGATTTTTCTTTTGTGTTTTAAGTTCTTCTTAAGAGAGTTCAAGCCGGCAAGAATTCTTGTCAAAGTGACAACACTTTTTGAGCTAAGAGTGTTCCCAGTATTTGTAAATACGCAGCTGTGTTGTTGTGCTGGATGAGCTGTCGATGCCCAGGTGTGTGCAGCTATTCACCTAAGAAATCTCAGATGGAATGTCTTTGGAATATCTCTCAAATCTTCACTTTGCCAATACGGTAGAAGCCATAGCCACTCATATTAAAAAAAAGACTATTGGTGGAATATCTCAGTGAAGACCGCAATAAAATTTAAGCACAACAGACCAAATATAATGATTTGAGACTGAGAAGAGAAACCGTGTATAGTTATGGAAATTAGATGCCCGGCGGATGTTAACATAAAGCTGAAGATCAGTGAAAAAGAAAACACCTATGCTGAACTATTGAGAAATCTGCAGTTACTCTATCTAGATTACAAGTTTAGGTTTATACCTGTAATTATTGGAGCCCTGGTATATAAAACACACTGCCTAAATACCAATCTTGAGAAATTAAGCTTCTCAAAACTAGAAAACAAAAAGCCAATTCGAACACTACAGATCCAATCCATCATTGGAAATGGAAAAATCTGTTAAACTTTCCAGAGGTTTATCATTTAGATATATATATATGTCTAGCTGTGTAACTATATGCATGGAAATACATAAAGCAAAACATACAAATCTACGCATATACATATATATATACATACATACACACATACATATATACATACATGTATGCATACATACATACACACACGCATACATACACACACACCTACATACATACATACATACATACATACATACATACATACATACATATATACAAAAATACCCTGTTGCTGATGTTGAAATTCCAATAAAGGAACCATGGGATCTAGGTTAAAAACTGGTTCTTTCTCTTTTGGCAAGAAATCTTGAAATAAACTGAATAATGACATGACATACATACATACATACATAATTCATACATAAATTCTGAATTTTTTGTAAATGTTTTATCTATTTTGAAAGAGTGCATGAACACCATAGTGTACTCGGTGACACAGCGGAAAGTATGCGGATAAGATCACTCAATTTTATTTATATATTTATTTATTTTTCAAGTCGAAATTGGTAATTTCGTTATTGAATTAGTCTATCGTGTATCTAGTATAAATCAACACTGGGTATATATGAAACAGTAATAAACTTTTTGTAATTCTTAGATCAAAACTATGTGCCGACTATACAAATTAAATTTTAGTGTGGGACATTACTCATATATTTTTCTTTGTAGTTCAGAATATTAGGTAGACTTCGTGTGAAGACAAGAATGACCACACTAATATTTGAGTTTTGCTATATTTTATTAACCCATATCGTTTATATTTACATGTGCAAATATGAATAATTTAATGGAACAGCGTTCACATAACAACGAACAAAATAGGTATTTTCTGTAATACAATATAATAGACAATATTATTAAAGAAGTTCATAGTTATCGAAGACAAAGTTAGTACAAAGAATTTGGATTAATGCATGTAATCAATGTGTGTTACTCGGCATTACATTTTCATGTTGGTGTTTGCGTCAGATAGGATATAAGCTCATTAAATAAGAAAATGTGAAAGATGTCGGGAGTGAAATTCACTGAACAGAGCAACATAGTTAATTGTGATTTGGTGAGTGGCTCTGATCTCAGACGGAATTTTCCTACTTTTTTTCCTATTCTAAGCCACATTTTCCAGAACCTTTGACAAACAGCTTGGCGAGAAAACTCGAAGTGCAAACTATATAATACAGCATTTGCTGACGTATATATAAGTATATATTGCACATACGCGCGCGCTCACACACACGCATATATACTTACATACATATATATATATGTTTGTATGTATGTACGTATGCATGCATGTATGTATGTGTAGTAAGTTTATGCTTCCTCTTTGGAATTGTACCGGTGAGACCATTTGGTTCCACTCCCTTTCTGATAAATCACATACCCATTTCCTTCAGTTTGACATTTCCAAAGACTATGCTCCCTTACAACCTATTCTTTTAAATAAGGCCCTAATCTTTGCAAGGAAGTACACACATATTTGCCGCTCTGACATCCACATCATTCTGGCAGCTTATGTACTTCAATAATATTATTGGTCCCGTAACTAGTCTGTTGACTTATTAGAAACAAGCGTGGGCTCATCCGATACCGCCCAGCTTACTGACCTGGCCCACCTCCTTCTTTCCCAGATGAACAAACATTTCTCCAACCTCTCCGGAGGTCTGTTCAGGAATGATACATCCCTTACAGTGACCGGCTTATCTCCACTTTCAGTTGAACGTAAATGAATAACACTCCATATATTCTTTAAAAATTATAACATGACTATTGCTTTTGAAAATAACACCAAAGTAACTTATTTCTTAGATGCCACACTCAACTTGCATGCAAACTTACATTAACCCAATGAATCACTACAATATAACAATGACCTATCCAGTTACTCTGCACTTACCTTAACAGCATCGGCAACCGTATCTCTATAAGCAAATGAAGACATCTTTAACAATCATACCCTATATGATAACCAAGGTCTCTAGATCAGTGGTTTCCACCAAGATTTCTGATATTCCCCACACTAAATTTAGAACTAAACTCGCTCTTCTCTTTCCTAACAGGGATCCTGACCCCACTAAACATACTTCAACCCATTTATACTCCATCAAAGTACAACTAAATCCCCTAATGCACCGTACTCGCCCCCCCTCCCCATGGTTATCTCGAAGATGCAAAGAACTCCAGCCTCCACATGTCCACCCATCCATTATACCTCCACGCTCTAAGCCTTCCAAGGCCAAGAAGCGGGATATGTTATGGTTCGCGTTACCTTTCTCCCTTCAAGTTAAATCCCTACCTAAGCTTTCCTTTAAATTACTAAACTCCAGTTTGCCACCACAATATAGATATTACCTACCTTGAACAAATCTTCAATTAAAATTTCCAATTCCACCACACCTAATTTAGGATCCATTACTGCCTGAACCCCACCCCACAAGTTTGGTACCAATAATACAATCCTTAGAAACTTTGCCCGACTCCATATTACCAACCATAATGTTCGTTTCCAAACTACCACCAACATGACCACATATAACAGCAGTGAGCCCCTCCTGGAAAAACATCGGTACTTCTTTGGCGGTAACTGACCATACGAACCAGACCTCTGCAGAGATCAATTCCAATCCCAACGCTAGTAGGAAAACCTAAAATTTCCGGGTCTCCCAACTGTGTGCACACAGAGCTTTCTGTCTACTCAATACACTAGGCTATAAATGCAAGGTAATAACGCCACGTGCCCACCAGGAAAGGCTTTATATTGTCGGCACTTTATATTGTAAATATGAGTAAATATGAGTAAATATAAATACTTTTTCTAATCGTACCTCTAAACTATCTACATCACTAGCAACTTACATAAACAACCTCAGATCCCAAAATATTCCCTATGCCCTATCCTCGTTCATTATTTGTAAGACTACCCCATAATACTCTTTTAACTTTGTAAATTTTGTTTAAGAGAATCGTTCGCCACCCTCCGCCACCACAACCCCACATTATGTAATAGATTTTCAGATGTAATCATCGCCACCGCCCCACACTTATCCTTCGAATTCCTTGCCCACCTCCTCCTAAGTTTATCCTCAACAAGAACCACTTAGCACTAGTTTCATCTTGCCATTGCTGCAAACCCTTTTTCACTCTCTGACTAAATCTCTCGATTTAATCTCGTACTGTAGCTTATAGACCATATTATATGTTGTACTGAGGGATGATGCAGAAACAAG
>NC_042999.1:84813996-84836496 GCF_006345805.1 Octopus sinensis
TGGATAGAAAAGAAGTAGCGTAAGGAAATATGAAAGCCAGAATAAGAAAAAAAAAACAGAAAAGAAAGCGAGCAAAGAAAGAATAAAACCCTATTTATATAAAACAGAATTCACGATAGAAAGAATCAGAGGTAAAGATATTATGAAAATACGAACGAATTTAGTCAGAGAGAGTGACAGAAGGAGAGAGAGATAGGGGTAGACATACAGAGAGCCAGACAGACAGACAGACAGATAGATAGACAGGTAGATAGTGAGTGTGAAAGCAGGAGAGCGATGGATTTATTTGCGAAGAGAGGAAAAGTATGCGACAAGTGAGAAGGAATCACGAGGAACCAGTGTAATAAACGAGAGAGTGTGAATCAAATGTAAAGAGAATGGAGACAAAAAAAAAAGAAGAGGAAAATGTAACTGTTCTATAATAATGCATAATACAAAACCATAAAGATGCTGCAGATAAGTCCGGTCAATGTGAAATGCATTTATATAAACTATTACGCTACATGAAAACATACCATGTCGTTCATGATGATAATGATGATGGCAGTAGATGATGGTGGAGGTGATGGTAGTAGCGGTGGTAGTGGGAGTCCGATGGGGGTGGGGTGGTGACAGTGATGATGATCATGATGATGGTGATGATGACGGTGGTGATAGTGGTGGTGGTGGTGGTGGTGGTGGTGGTGGTGATTGTGGTGGCGGTGATGAAGATGGTATTCGTAATGTCGACGTGTTGCTCTCCTTATTGTTTCTGTTGTATTTGTTGTTCATGATGATGATAATGATGACGATGATGAAGATGATAACAATGATGATGACGAGGATTATGGTGATGAGTATAATGATGATGGTGTTGACGGTGCTGCTACTACTGCTGCTGCTGCTGCTGCTGCTGATGATGATGATGATGATGATGATGATGATGTTGAGGAGGAGGAGGAGATGGAGGAAGGAGCTGATATTTTTGATGTTATCCTTGCTGATGATGATGCTGTTGTTGATGATGATGCGGTTACTACTAATGTTTTTGATGCTACAGTAGTAGTGGTGGCATCATCGCTGGTGGAGTTTCCTTTCTCTTTTCATATTCGTTATTCACCGTGTTTCCTTGATTTTTTATTCTTTTTTTATTTTTGCGTGTATGTATTTGTCACGTATATGTACTGTGTTGTAAGAAGTTTACTTCCCAACCCACATGGTTTCCAGCTCAAGCACACAACATGGCGCTTTAGACAAATGTCTTCTACTATAGGGCCGACCAAATCTTTGAGAGTGGATTTGGTAGACTGAAAACTGAAAGACGACCTCTGTGTGTGTGTATATGAGTATGTGTGCGGATGTACGTGCGTATCAGTATGTGTTTGTATTGTGTTTGACCCCCAACCCACCCCATTACCACTACCACCATCACCGGCAATTGAGATGTCTTTCCATACCTGTTCTTGTAGATTTTTGTAGGCATCTTGGGTGCGTTTGATCCAGTCTGCATTTTCATTGTATGGTTTCTCATCACGCCAGATCCCTTTAAAAAAGTTTTCAACTTCTTCCATTAGTGGTGGATTTTCAATGGTTATTTTTTCTTCCCCTATTTCCCTGTAAAATGATTTGGCATTGGATTTGAACATCTTATTTTGCTTCTAGTATTTGATTCTTTTCTCAAATCTGCGTATTCTCTGAGCTTTTGCTTGAGCTGTTTGTTTAAGTATTTCTTTCGCTGACACTAGTTCTTCTCTTGTTGAGAGTCCATATTTTCTCACAATCTTCCTGCCTTTTCTTGATCTTACATCATTTCCAGTGATTAGCTCAGTTAATATTGATACCTCCCTTCGCAATGATTCAATCTCAATTTCAATTCTACTCCTCCAGTTTGATTTTCTTTTCGAATTTGGTATTGTTGGCTTTTTGGGTGTTAAACAGTGTCTTTCGATTACCTTACCAACAGAGTGAATAATTTCATTTAACGTATTAAGATCGGGGTTTAGTTGTTGTATGATTTCTTGTGTAACGCAGTTGCCAATTTATATTTGTGTTTTATGTTGGTGTGCATTTTAGAGTTTATGGAGTGGTTCCCTATCATTCATATTTGTATGCCCTGCAACTGCAAGCTCATTCAGAACTTACTGCTTCATTTCAATGATAAATTTTCTGTGTTGTTCAGCAAATATGTGGTCTTCAAATTCTGCTTCGACATCACTTTCCTGGCTGTTTATTTCTAGGGTAATATTTTCCTTTTTCTTCAGGCTCTAAAGTGGTTTCGGCCGATGGTCGCCTTTCAGTCAATACTTGTGGTCCAACATTCCTCTCCCCTGCTTCGTTATTTCTTTCCTGATTTATATTTAGGTCATTCTCTACCACTTTTTTAATAGAGGTTAATTTTGCATCTGTGAGTGTGGTATTTCTGAAGATATATCTTCTAATATTTCCTAATCTGTTTTCATCCAGGTTTGGTCTGTTAGCTGGATTCCGGCTCCTCCAAATTCTGTAGGATTTTGCGGTGTGTGGTATGTTTCTCTTGGGTTGACCTACTTAATGCAAAGTAATAAGCGTGTAATACTTGTTTATATTCTTCCGAGTTCCATTTAGTGCTTTTACATTTTTGATTTTGTGGTCGTTGTGGTGGTGAACTTTAGGGGGTTAATTTGGGACAAATCCCGTTTAAGTGACCTTCCAGGTTCGTATTCGGGGAAGATTATTTTTATTATTATTATCATTATTATTATTATTATTGAGTGAGAGAGCAGTGTATGCCATCAAAGTAACACTGGGGTAAAATATACGAAGCCCAGTATACCCATCATGACTACCCGTCTGATAAGGGTACACTAGGCACATGCATCACAACCATATGTGCGCGACATGGTGATCTCATATCAAGATAAACAGCACATAACCTTGCAGGTGGGGCCCAGTTAAAATTTTCTTCTGGTCGAGTAACCCACCGTGCTCAAAAGGTCCCTGAATAAGGGTTGTTTAACGATGTTGAACGAAACACCCATGTTTCCAAAGGTGAATTATTCCAGCTCCAAAGAATCTTTCTCAACACATGGCTATGATGCTCCCCCACTACTTCTGCTCGTGATCAGAGATGCACATATCGTCAGTCACTAAAGGACATGGTCAACTGGTTAAGGTCAATCAACTGACAGCCAAATCTGTAGTATTGAGCAGAATATTTGCTGTAGCCCATCTTTTATACCAAGACAATGATAGCACTTCCAATCAGTTAAGATCAGAAGCCATGAGATACACTGCCTGGTACTGCATCGGTGCATTTGTTGTTGTTGTTGTTGTTGTATGAAAACTCACAGCATATTTTGCTGGACATGATGGAAAGTGGTAGCTGTCCACGGCCAGCAGACTTATGTGACATTTGTTTACTGGTCATGCTTCAAGAACCTTGCGAAGAATTCTTGCAGCTCCAAGCAATGCTGATTTTTGTAGGTGTTCTACCTTCACACTTTCGCCAATCTTTTTCAGCCATGTTCGTAGCTGAGTGCTGATACTTCCATTTTACATTATTATTATTATTATTATTATTATTATTATTATTATTATTATTATTATTATTATTATTATTATTATTATTATTATTATTATTGTTATTATTATTATTGTTATTATTATTGTTATATTATTATTATTATTATTATTATTATTTATTATTATTATTATTATTATTGAGTGAGAGAGCAGTGTATGCCATCAAAGTAACACTGGGGTAAAATATACGAAGCCCAGTATACCCATCATGACTACCCGTCTGATAAGGGTACACTAGGCACATGCATCACAACCATATGTGCGCGACATGGTGATCTCATATCAAGATAAACAGCACATAACCTTGCAGGTGGGGCCCAGTTAAAATTTTCTTCTGGTCGAGTAACCCACCGTGCTCAAAAGGTCCCTGAATAAGGGTTGTTTAACGATGTTGAACGAAACACCCATGTTTCCAAAGGTGAATTATTCCAGCTCCAAAGAATCTTTCTCAACACATGGCTATGATGCTCCCCCACTACTTCTGCTCGTGATCAGAGATGCACATATCGTCAGTCACTAAAGGACATGGTCAACTGGTTAAGGTCAATCAACTGACAGCCAAATCTGTAGTACTGAGCAGAATATTTGCTGTAGCCCATCTTTTATACCAAGACAATGATAGCACTTCCATCAGTTAAGATCAGAAGCCATGAGATACACTGCCTGGTACTGCATCGGTGCATTTGTTGTTGTTGTTGTTGTTGTATGAAAACTCACAGCATATTTTGCTGGACATGATGGAAAGTGGTAGCTGTCCACGGCCAGCAGACTTATGTGACATTTGTTTACTGGTCATGCTTCAAGAACCTTGCGAAGAATTCTTGCAGCTCCAAGCAATGCTGATTTTTGTAGGTGTTCTACCTTCACACTTTCGCCAATCTTTTTCAGCCATGTTCGTAGCTGAGTGCTGATACTTCCATTTTACATTATTATTATTATTATTATTATTATTATTATTATTATTATTATTATTATTATTATTATTATTATTATTATTGTTATTATTATTATTATTGTTATTATTATTGTTATTATTATTATTATTATTATTATTATTATTATTATTATTATTATTATTATATTATTATTATTATTATTATTATTATTATTATTTGATGAAAACTCTCAGCATATTTTGCTGGATATAGTGGAAAGTATCATGCTTCGAGAACCCGTGATGAATTTTACAGGTATTTTATCTTTACCTTTGTTCTAATCTTTTCGAGTCATATTGGTAGCGCTGATATTTCCAAGCGCGCCAATTACTACTTTATTACTTCCCCTCTCTTCTTCATTGACCACAACCTGCGTCATAGAATTTCAGATTTTCTTCTTGTTTCTCATTGATTCTGATATCACCGGGACATGCTACATCGATTATCATGCAAGTTTTTTCTCTTTTGCTCACCACAACAATGTCAGGTTTCCAATGCCTGATTCCACTGAACCGTTAAGTTGTAAACAATCCAACACCGGTGTAACGTAGTGCTTAGGTATAAGCACATAACAAATACAAACACACCCGCACACATACACACTCACATACGCTCACACACATATACATACGACGGGTTTCCGCACAGTTTCCTTCAATCAAATTTACTCACAAGACATTGGTCGGTCGAAGCAGTCGTAAGTAGAAGGCGTGGAATTGAATTCGAAGTTAGTCGGTTGCAAATCGAGCTCCTTAATCACACAGCCATACCCACGCCTGTATTAAAGAATTTAATTTTTTATAAATACTTCTTATATCTTTTGGGTTTGTTCGAACTCTTAACTCTGTAAACCATAATTTTTCATGAATCATTTTAGTATTGCTTAAATGTTTTGAGTCTGTGTGACTAGTGTCAATGTTTGTAATTTTATATTATGTCGTATCCATTTCGTTGATGTGTGTTGTAAAATCCTCATGAATAGAAGGAACCAAGAGTTCCACTTACTTGTCTTACGATTTTAGTTCGGGTGATCCCCTAGGATAGCTACAGATAAAATTTGACACTTTTCAATGGCGCTCTATCAATTCATTTCTTTATCGTTTTCAAATCCCGCGAGCTAGAAGAGTCGTTAAATCGTCGTAAAAAATACTTGACTTGAACATTGCCTTTCATCCCGCCAGCGTTAATAAATCAAAGTACCAGTTTTGGGGTCACTCTTATCGCCTTACTCCTCCTTCAAAATTGCTGGCCTTGTATCTAAATTACAAGCAAATATTACATGCTTAACAGCATTTCTTCCGGCTCTTTACCATCTAAATACAAATCCCGACGAGGCTCCAGCGAGTGGGGGTCACCGTTTGTCAGACAGGATTTTCCGCAACTCGTCACACTGACGGAGCTACAGTTCTGGATAAAGCTCTCACAAAGAAGGAGCGCTTGGAACCTGGAGTGACAGCTTTCTACCAGTCAGACAATGCGGTCGGTGGAAGTTCCACTATAGAGTTCTATAGGGAATTAGTGGCGGGTAGAAACTGTGGACGTTGGGAAGGATCATCTAACGGGTCTTTTCCGGAGAACTTTCGAGCCTATGGATAACTTCCAGAAATCCCTGGTCTGTCAGCTCTACCAGTGGGCTCTGCCGGTTCGAGACAAGCACTAAAGACACGAAATTGCTGTCAGACGGATATGTCCGAGGTGTATGCAGGGCGACAAGACCGTCCTGCATGCGCTTGTCCAGTGTCCCAGCATCACGGATTTGTGGAGCATTGTCGGACAGCTGTTGACGCCTGTAGGACGGATCCGGTTATCAACCGAATCCATCGTGAAGAACGCCTTGCTGCCTTCTTTTGGCTAGGAAGGAAAGGCAGTTTTCCTCTGTCTGGTGGTTATGGCGAAAGAAGTAGCGTGATGAATGAGATTGATAGGACTAAAAGATATTTTCCACTTCAGCCAATTTCTCATCGAATTTTTCAAGTTCCACTTGAAAAGTGGGGTGGAAAGGGAAGTTCTGCCCAACTCACCCTACCTCTAGTATTTTTGTTGAAAAGTGGGTGTATGTGGCGAAGAGTGAGTGAGCCTACTCTGAACATTCGATTTCAAACTCGAGGAGTTGAGAATGAGAGAGATGACCGCTAAGATGCATCTGGCGGCCGGAGAAACCAGGAAGTGTGCGGTTCCTCGGTTTTTCCCTGTGAGGGTTTGCCCACTTTTGGGAAATTTTTATAGCTTAATTGTATTGTCAATTATCATTGTTATTTACTGTATACTCGACATTGCTCCAAACCCCATTTGTTCCTTGTGTTGTATTGTCCATACTTGCTTTGTGTTCGGCCCTTGTAGACAATAAAGAAATCATTATTTTTCTTCTTATCATTATTATTATTATCATAATCGACATCATCACCATTATTATTATTATTATTATTATTATTATTATTATTATTATTATTATTATTATTATTATTAATATTATTATTATCATCATCATTATTATTATCATCATCATTATTATTATTATCATCATTATTATTATTATCATCATTATTATTATTATTATCATCATTATTATTATTATTATCATCATTATTATTATTATCATCATCATTATTATTATCATCATCATCATCATTATTATTATTATTATTATCATCATCTCTCCCTCCCTGCAGATGATTTACGCAATAACTACTTCTGGCTCATTCTTCGACTGTCTGGTGCCATTGTTATAACGTTTAGTTGACGCTTTTTCTGCCAATGCTTCTTTTCGTTTCCAAACGTCAGTACTTCAATCTTTTATTTGGCATGTTTATGTACTTTAATAAATCTTTAATGTATGCAACACACGGCTTTTAAGCTTTTTACCCCCTCTAACAATTGAAACGTTGCTATTATTTTATTTCTAGCAATTCTTTTCTTTCTATTTTAATTATCTTTCTGTTGTTATTGTTGATGTGTCTTTGTCTCTTATATTTCTTCATTGTTTGTCATTCTCGTGGCTACTGTTATGTATATTTATTTCAAAGATATTTTTTATTTATTTTTAATTTTTGCTTCTTGGCTGTGGTACTTTTTATGGTTTATATTTATTATTTTTATTTTTTTTATATTTTTAGTTTCTATGGCGGATTCATTCTATTTTGCATTGTTTCGTTTATATTGTAATGCATTATATCATTTGCTTTCCACCCACCTCACCCTTCATATTTTCTTCATGATGATGATGATAATCATCATCATCATGATCATTATTATCATCATCTTCTTTCACTTCTTTATATACGTTGATTATATTTTATCTCCGTCCTTATATACACACATACGCGCGTACACACACATATACATATACATATGTGTGCATATATACATAGAGACACATTTATATATGTACATATATATATATATATATATAAATATACATAGACATATATGTGTGTATATATGTATACACACATGTGTATACATGTGTGTGTGTGTGTGTGTGTTACACTATATTTAAATAGACGGAAAAACAGACAGACATACACAGATACATATATTAAAAATACAAACACCCACATACACACACAAGCACATATAAGTCCGTGACTATAAGTGAATATATATTAGCGCGTGCGTTTGGGCGTGTGTGTGTGTGTGTGTGTATACATTAAATAATGTGCATGAGTATGATTGCAGCATAGCCATCATCATCATATTAAATAAACTCCAAATGAAAAACTAAATACAAAAACTGAATACAAAAGCACTAACTAACACTAACTAGAAATGTTCTAATCATTACAGTCAGGAATACATTTCCTTCTTAATGTATGCCATTTTTTTTACTTGTCAACATTTACTGCCATCATTCAGTTATTCCCCATTTTCTTGTTTACTCATTTTACTTCATCCTTCCGTCTCTGTCTACTTCTTACCTCTTTTCTCATCCCTCTGCATTTTTCTTCTTTTTTTTTCCTCCTCTTCCTACTCCTTCTCCTTTTTGGACTTCATCTATTTTCTTTCTTAAGTTTTGCCCCAGGCTTATTTTCTGCATTGCCTTTCCCTTTCCGAATCCAATAGAAAATTTTATTTTTCTATTTTCCTTTTGTTTTTTGTTTTGTTTGGTTGTTTGGGGGATTTTTTTTTTTCAGTTTTGTTCATTGTCTCTTGTAATTGTTGCTGGATACAAATCATTATTACTCTCGTGAATGCGGTGTTGCCGTTCATGATAACGAGCATGTTGATGAAGAGGAGAAGAAAGGAGAGAAGAAAGATATTAAGTAATATTGATCATTATGATCATGAAGATAATGACGAGAATTGGGATGACGTAGAGGGGTTTGATTTAGGGAGAATAATAATGATGAGGAAGAGAATGAAGATGGCAGTAATGATGGTAATGGTGGCAATAGCGAAGAAGGTAATGATTATAGTGAAGATTATGATGGGGACGAGGGTTATAATCACGATGGTGAAAGTAACAATAAGCGTGATGATGATGGGAAGGATGGCTGCGGAGATAGTGATGGTGATGGTTATTTGGAAGAGGTGGTAAGAATGAAGAGATGGCAGGTAATTATGATAACGACGACGATGATGATGATGAGGATGAGGAGGTGGTTGTGGTGGAGGAGGATACCTCATCACCATGATCGTCATCATCATCATCATAGTTTGTTTTTTTTTCTTCTATAAATACAAAACCGATAGTTTCTTTACAATTAACACCCAGCAAGTTACAAAGTACATCATCTCTCATCTTCATCACTAGCACAATTTTAGGGGATATCTCAACTGCTGCAACATATTTTCCTCATTCTTCTAACTAACGAAGAATTATCTCCGCTATCTCTGAGCTGCTAGAAATAGCTGTCAAATCTCCCTCAAATCACATTCTGTTTTCGTAAGAAACTAAAAGTCGAAATTATTTGGTAAGGTGGTCTTTGACCGTCACAGCTAAAGTTTTCTTTCATTATATCTAACTTATCAACACTGGTTTGGGACTGTGCAGCAATGATTTTTCTTATCTTTTGCTATCAATATCTGTCAGCAACATGTTAGAATACACACATGTTATTACATTATCACTTCTATCATCAGTATTATAACCCCCATCACACATTTAACAGTATATCTTACTACAACAAATTATCAGCTAAATACTCTTCAGTTTATCACCCTGTCATCATAGATCAGCATATGAGGGATTGCCTGACAACTATATCACTATGTCTGTAAATACTATTGCAGCAATTGTTATTAGCATTAATATAATTGTCATTAAAGGCGGCGAGCTGGTATAATTTTTATTGCGCCAGAAAGAATGCTTCGAATATCTGTTCTGTGTCTTTATATCCTGAGATCAATCCCGCGCGGGTCAACTTTGCCTTTCATTCTTTAAGGGGCGGATAAGACAAAGTACCAGTTAAATAGTATAGGAGATTAGCCGATGATAGCTTCTAATACCTTCTATTCCAACTGCTGGCCTTGTGCCTAAATTAAAAGGGATTATTGTAATTACCAATACAGCAGTCATCGTTACGACCATAAGTTGGTATTATTTCAAAACATATACGACCATTAATATTATTACCCCCGTCATAACCCTTATCATGATCATCAATATTACCCAAATTGTAATATTATTATAGAAAACAGTAACCCTACCTCAGCTTTAATTTCTACCAACACCACTACATTACCATTACTCTTGTGTCACCACTATCACTGCTATATCGAAATATAATATCGTCACTATCAAATGCGATCCACTACCCGTAAGAAATAGCAGCAAAATAGCCTTTTAAATTACATCCAACTGAATCTTTTAAACAGCAATTGAATAATGTACTCTGAGATACATGAGTGGTGTGTGAATGGCACTGATTAGTAAAGATTTGTTTGTTCAGGATTCACTTGGTGCTAAATAACATGAAAAACATCGTGAGCCAAAAAGAAAACCTCAACATGGTCGGTCGACTTGATAGAACCGTATCAGGCAGTTGAAATCGAAGGAAAGGTAGAGCGAATAATTCTTTGTGATTTTGGTACAAGGCCAACAACTTTTGAGGCAAGGGAAAGTCGTTCACATCGAGTCCTGTACTAAACCGATACTTATATTGGCCCCAGATGAAAGTCAACCTTTGGTGACATGTTATCTCAGAAGGTAAATTGACAGAAGAAATGCTGCCATGCATTTTTTCCGGCGCAGTAACGATTCGGTTAGCTCACCGCCTGAAAAAGATAGAATGAATAATGCAAGCAAGGAAATATCATGTCAGAAATTACAGTGAATAATCACGACTACAACGTCAAATAACTCACACAGAGAAATAAACAGATCGATGATTGAGCTATTGATCGCATGTTTGGCCAACTAAACAAGCAATGACAGAGCCGATCCTTGACTAAACTATAACGTAGTTGCTAAATACTATGGTTTATACTCAACGCAATCCATTATTAAATCTTATTGTGTCTCTTCAACTATATCACTACTTTCTCCATCTAAATCTTTAAGTTAGCGGATCTATCGTACAACTTCAATCATCATGTCACAACAGGCATTCAACACCATCATAATCATTACCATCATGAATTCAGATACACAGACGCCCGTGTAAATAGACTTTTATATATGTGGTCGGTGGGTTTGTTGTGATCAAAATTATTTTGTATTTTATTTAGTTCCGTGTCTTTAACTTCTGAGATCAAATCCCGAGTGGTCAACTTTACCTTTAACGGGAACGGCTGAACATTTAACACAAACTACACAAGAAAATCATCAATACGATCATCTGACCAGCTAGGAATAGCAGCAAGATCTTCCTCGTAATTTACAGTATGATCTAAGGAAAAAAGGAAGAATTCAATAATGATAACATAACAACACGAAAATATGTGATAACATAAAAATATAGTATATTCATTACAGGAACGTCATTGATCACAGATACATTGCCGTCTTCTAGAAAAAATCGGGGGTACATATTTATCTCTGAGGTGCTTTTCCACTGGGACTGGAAAAAAGAATGCTATTGATTTTGGATTTATTCAAGCAGAGTTGGACTGTGATTAAACAATGATAGCTGGGTTAGTACAACCTGTATTCTCATCAGCATAATTACTTTGTTCCAAATTACAATTTTATACCCTCATAAATACCACCACAGCAAAACTACAACTAACCGCACACCAACTACGAAATACTTCTGAAATATTATCATATATCCACCCCAGACTTCAACACTAAGAAGCCCCTATGTGGTCATTCGAACTACAAGATATAACAATCAACCTCCACTTTAATGGAGCATGACTATCATGACAAAGAAAGGACCTATTACATAATGTATTCCAAGACACATTGACTGAAGAGAAGAGGTGGTAGTAACGGCAGGAACACTCTTGCTTTAGTTGTATCTTAGAACTGATAGATATAACAACCAAATTCGACAAAAAACAAGAGTCATTGTTTAAACAAAGAAAGAATACATTGACTGAAAATATGGGATGCTCACGACAGGGACACTTATCTCAGTTCAATTGGATCAGAGCTAAACTGGGGAAAAGTAGCAACATAATTATTGCAACCAGTATTTCTTCTATCGCAATTATCCACTTCCAAACTATCATATTCGACATCAACACTTCCAGCCAAACCAAGCCAAACCACAAACAGCATCATGATGTTACTCCTAATTTTCATCTACATCACAATGACATCACCATCACCACTACTGAACAGTAGCAGCACCATCATAGACACCACTACAACTACGGCAACATCTTCCATCAAAACAGCCACGTAAGCCACTATCACCACCACCACCATCTTCAATGTCACTAACTTCAGCAGTCAAGTCAGCTGACACGTTATTTAGTACTGTTGTTTCGAATTGTCTTCATTACTGTTAGAAATTATTTATAAACTCGTTTGATTTACATTCGCCACCATTGTCAGAGGAGTTAAGAAATGGTGGGAAGACCCGCTGGAAATTACCCATAAAACACTGCAACAATGGTTATTTACATGTTCTCTAGCAGTTTTCATGAAATCTTTCTCTTTCTATTTTCCTTTTCCCCTGAATTCCTTTCCCCAATATATATATATATATATATATACACATACACACGCATATTTGTATTTGTGATGTATGTATATACAAACACAAGATATATATATATATGTATACACATACATGTGTGTATATGTATACATATATGGATGAATGTATATACACGTGTGAGTGTGCGTGTATGTATTGAATATGTTTGTATATAGAAAACAATTGTATCTCTTGTTCTATTGTTTTCCATTCCTTTTGTTCTTTCTTTTGGGTAATGCATTTTTGTGATGCATTTTTTAATTTTATTTTTTACTTTCCTTCTTTGTTCCTTGACTACCTGTTTTCCTCATACATTTCTTACTTTATACATGGGGAAATTTGCATACCATAAAAAGAAAACATTATTAGAGCTAGGAGAATCGTTACAGCGTTGGAAAAAATGCTTTGCGGTTTAAATTTTGGCTCTTCACTTCTACGTTGTGATCATGCCGAAGTCAACACTTCTTTCATCTTCAGAAATAAACTACCAGCTAAATATTGGAATCAATAATATTGGCTACCACCTTCCCTGCAAATTTCAGACCTTGTGTCTATATTACAAGCAATTGTATTTGCTATTTTGTCGAATATTGTTCGCTGTGAACGGTCCCGTTTCACAAAGCTTCCTGTATTTGATTCTATGAATTCTTGTTACTTCTTTTTTTAGCATCAAAACGTTTTCAGAACCTCAGAACGATTGCCCCATAACCTGGTATAAGGAAATGTTTGTTTTTAAACATTTTCACTTTTTTTTTACATTTTTTTGGCAACTGCCTGCACATATGAGGGATGTGAGCTGCTAGAATCGTTAGCACTCCGGACAAAATGCTAAAAGGCATTTCGTCCGTCTTTACGTTCTGAGTTCAAATTCCGCCGAGGTTGACTTTACCATTTATCCCTTTTCGGGTCGATAAAATAAGTATCAGCCAATTTTGTGGGGTCGTTGTAATCGATTTAAATCCGCTCCCAAAATTGCTGGCCTTGTGTAATGTTTGCACGCATAAATGTGGCGAGCTGGAAGAATCGTCAGCGCGCCTGACAGAATTCTAAGCGGCATTTCTTTCATCTGTATGTGGTGTGAGTTCAAATCCGGCGGAGGATGATTTTGCCTATCATCTTTTCAGGGTCGATAACATAAACTACCTGTCAAGAACATTAGTCAATGTAATAGACTACCTCTACCCCTAAAATTGCTAGCTTTGTGCCAATTTTTGAAACAATATTTACACACGCTGCAAGACGCTGCCTTAAAGGTAACAGGAGGAGGAACTCCTCACAGGCTAGGCAGCAATAACTTAAGCAAATTACCTAAAATTACATCGTAACGAAAAATATAACATTCCTCTATTTGCTGAAGTTATGAGACAAAAGAGCCTGGTGACAATACCCAATTCAGAGAAAAGTAGGAGTGGACAATGTGTGTCACATAAACAGTATTTCCTTAACCTAATTTTTATGTATGTATTGATTTTTGTACTTGCTTTAACGTTGTGAAATAGATAATCCGTATGGTGCATCCTTAGACTAGAAATACTCAAATTATGTTGTCTATATGCTAAATCCAGTAAACTTCAATATTAATCTTTCTAACTCCGAACACGATCAATGATTACTAAGCATTGCAATTCGCATTCTAAAGCAGGATTTCTGCATTTACGCTTGTATTTCCCCTTGCTTTCAGTACATGGCCCATGTTTTATTGTTTTTGGCGTTTGTATCTATTGTCTAAAGCTTTTTTGTTTTTATTTTCTTTTTAAACTGTTTAACCATTGCGCATGCTGGGGCCATGTACGTCGAAATACTTTATTGCGTTTGCATTACCATCCCGAATTCCCGATCTTGTATACTCTGCACTGCCTGACATGTAGAAGCAAAGATTCAGCCTTCATCACATATCCCCATATACACACTTACTCTCCACCTTTCAGTTGAACTTCTGATTATTAGCCTGCCCACTTGCCTTCGTTCTCTTCCCCCTCTTTCTATCTCTTTCTTTTTCATCTACTTCCTCTTTTTTCTCATTTCCCTCATTATTTTCTCCAAACACTAAACTCCTTTTCTTTTATTTGATCTCCCTTAGTTCTTTTCATTCTCTATCCATGGCTTTATTTCCCTTTCCTTTTCCAATTTTTACCTGCCCCCCCCCCCACACACACACACTCCTTGTTCTTCTCTCCTTCCTGATTCTAGCCAACAATTTGTATGTGATATACGAGGTCCGATCAATAAGTATCCGGACTGTAACAATAGTAACAATGCTAAAGCACGCAGATGAAGCCGCTTAGCAAAGATTGACTTTGAACGCTGCTGTGCATGCGCAATAAGTTTTAACGTTCTAGCTCACTTCCGGTGTTTGCAGCAGTGCTTGGAATGAAGGTGTGTAGCGTGTGATTGTCATTTGACCATAACAGAGAAAGTTGTCGTGGCGATGCCTGCTCAGAAGCCTACTCAAAGTTGCAGAAAGTGTATGGAGAGGATTGTCTGAGTTGCATACAAGTGAACGAGTGGTTCAGATGTTGCCAAGAGAGTCGAAAAATATCGATATTGACAAACGTTTTGGAAGACCCACAACCAGCATAACTGAGAAAACATCGAAAGTGTGCGTGCAGCTGTGAGAGCAAATGGTCGAATCATCATCGGTGAGTTACCAAATGATGTGCAGATTAGTTACGGTTCAGTTCAGACCATGATCACCGAGGATTTGGGTATGAGACGCGTGTTTGCCACGTTTGTGCCAAAACTGCATTCAGCTGACCAAAGCGACACTCGGGTTTTAAGTTGCACAAGATCTCCTTCATTGTGTCAAGAACGATGAAAACTTTTTTTAAACTTTGCGCAGGCCTCTGAGCAGATATCGCCAAGCTTTTAGCAAAATTTGATGCTGATTTTCTGCTCAACTTTCTCCGTCATGGTCAATACGACGATCACATGCTACACACCTTCCTTCCAAAGACTGATGTACACAGCGGAAGTGAGCTTGAAAGTTAAAACTTAGTGCGCATGCACAGCAGGGTTCAAGGTCAATCTGGCCAAGCGGCTTCACTCTGCGTGCTTTAGTTTCGTTACTATGGCAAAAGTCCGTATACTTATTGATCAACCACGTATGCTTGTGTTAGTGTTTTTGCGTTTTAGTGTGTGTGTGTGTGTGTGTGTGTATACGCCTGACATCCTTGCCACCATTGTAAAATTCATCCATTGTTTGGCATTCCAGGTTTTCCCGTCTTCAACGTGGTTTGTTTATGTCCAGTAAACAACGCTTCTTTACCCAAGTGGCGAGCTACACATCAGGAAAAATTCCAAATAACAGCCTATTGGATCAAGCTAAATAAACTATTGCTCTCTACTTACGTATTGGTATTTCTCACGTTCGTTTTTACTATCATATATTCATGCACAAAAACACACATACACAACCACATCTTCGTACGTGTATGAGTGTATATGTGTGTGTATGTGTATCTGTGTATGTGCCTGCCTACATCACCGCAGGTTTTATAACCCCTTTTCTATTACAACTTTTTGTATTATATTTGTGAACCCTTGCGGCCGATAAAAAGAATCTACATTATTAATGTCACCATCACTCATACGAACACTACTACTGCTACAACTACTATTACTACCACTACTACTACTACAACAACAACAATACAACAACAACAACTACTACTACTACTACTACTACTACTACTACTACTACTACTACTACTACTACTACTACTACTACTACTACTACTACTACTACTACTACTACTACTACTACTAGTAGTAGTAGTACTACTACTACTATAAGAACAATCTCAGAGAATAAGTGTTTTCGTTACAATGCCGAAGGAAAAAAATGGAATAAAAAGTACCCGGTTAGTGAAGCTGAACCAAAAAGAAGAAATACAAATGAACATAAATATTCAAAGCATCCTCAATTGGTAAGGAGGTGTTTCAACAGTTGAACAATAAGGTAAGATGTTACGTACGTTTTTTTCTTTTTTTATTGAGGTATTTTGTTAATTTTATATTTTTGTTTGTTTATGGTACAGGGTTGTCGATTCTAACTTTGAAGGAAATAAAAATGAGCTGCAAGGAACAAAGAATCTGACAATATGTTCATTATAGTTTTCAGTTAATTTTAGATAGTATAGTAACAGTATTTGTATTTGAAAAGCTACTGCACGTGTATGCGTGTATGTGTATGTGTTTGTTCAATTATGTGTGCTTGTGTATCGGTGTAGGAATGTAATTGTATATATAGTTGTTTTACCACAAGTGCGCACATAGGGCGTAAAATCTTTCATATAACAAAATGATTTGCGTTTATAGAACAATTGTTACATTTTACCTTGAACACTGACAAAGTCTATGAGAAAAATATTCTTTTGCTTGCGTTAGTATGTGAGTTTGTGCTCTTTTTATACTATTGTTTTCAATTCTCAGTGGCTCCTAAAATAATATTTTCTACTCTAGGCACAAGGCCCGAAATTTTAGGGGAGGGAGCCAGTCGATTAGACCGTCTCCAGTACGCAACTTGTAGTTAATTTATCGACCCCAAAAATGATGAAAGGCAAAGTCGTTCGCGGAGGAATTTGAACTCAGAACATAAAGGACAGACAAAATACCGCTAAGCATTTCAACCGGTGTGCTTAACGTTTCAGCCAATTCTCCGCCTTGGCGGTTGCTGAAATAATATAAGAAAAATATTCGTAGGAAAAAATGTGTATATTTTGCATATGCTTTTCATTTCGAGAAACAAAAACTGAAAACTGCAATAAGAAATGGTATAATAAATTAATAATTCGACCTCAATATATTACTTGTAAAATTTTCAGCGTATGCAATGAAATGGTGGCACCTCTAAATACAAGAAAATATAAGAAATACGAAAATAAACTTTTACTCCGATGTTCAACCGTTCAGACAGCCTGAGCAATGCTAGTCTTAATTCGCGTATTCTTTTGCTTATTAACAAAGCCAAACCAAACTGTCGAGAAGAACAACTCATCAATGTAAAACTAGTAAACTGATACAACATATCTTATCACCCAACAAGTAGATAAATTTAATTCAGGTATCATTTAAACTCGTTATGTTGATGAAATGAAATTAAATACTACAATTCATTTAGCCAAGAAGAGACTTAGCGTGCAAACTATCTTTATTATCATCATTATACAGTGCTGTTCTTGCTGTTTAATCCGAAGCCGGCTTTGTCCTAGAAGACTTTTTTTTTTTTTAAATGTGCATCAAATCCATGAAGTTTCCATATAGTCTCTCAATCAAAATGTATCCGTATTACATGACTATAGTTATGACAGTAAGACTGAGTGCTGAAATGCTTCATTAATATATGTTTATTGTACTAGGCGTATGAGTGGCTCTGTGGTAAGTAGCTTGCTTACGAACCACATGGTTCCGGGTTCAGTCCCACTGCGTGGCACCTTGGTCAAGTGTCTTCTGCTATAGCCTCGGGCCGACCAAAGCCTTGTGAGTGGATTTGATAGACGGAAACTGAAAGAAGCCCGTCGTATATATGCATATAATATATATATATATATATATATATATTATATATATATATAATATATATATATATGTGTATATGTTTGTGTCTGTGCTTGTCCTAACAATATCGTTTGACAACCGATGCTGGTGTGTTTATGTCCCCGTAACTTAGCGGTTCAGCACAAGAGACCGATAGAATAAGTACTAGGCTTACAAAGAATAAGCCCTGGGCTCGATTTGCTCGACTAAAGGTGGTGCTCCAGTCAAATGACTGGTGGTGGCCACAGTCAAATGACTGAAACAAGTAAAAGAGTATTGATGTTATTAGTAGAGAGGCTGTGTAGAAACGTGCAATTATGGTGGTATTAGTCGTGATACAGTGCCGACACTGTGAGCGTTTGATAGAAGCCTTGCTTGAGAGGTAAGTAAAAGATCAGAGTGTACGTCCTCTTTGTGTTTGTCAAGGATACAAGATATTGATAAAATTGTGTTGCACAGAGTTCTGTGTCAATAATTTTTAGCAGATAGGAGACACTTCTCTCCTGGGGAGGAGGTATTTCTATGTTAGTTGATTGCAAGCTTGCAAGAAAAGTAGACATTCACAGATTACAAATAAGGAGGTGGAGAAAATTAAACGGATATGCGTAGGTAGAGAAGATAGATTACAATGTGATACAACGAGTCAGTCGGAGGGAATACAAGGGTAAGAGCGTTGGTGATACGAAAGAACTGGGAGATAAAGTGATAGATTATGAATGACACAGTGATGATACGTTGATCATCAATGCTTGCTTCATCTGATAAAAGCCTGAGTCGACGATTGATGGGGAGATATTGTTTATTAGATATGAACTGAATGTAACTAAGACGAAAGTACTAGCAGTGCAATTTTCTTAATTTAAAAAAAAAGTGAGGAACAAGTATCAGGCAATATAAGAACGGTCTGGTTCTGTGACTTATAAAAAATACGAAATAAATCAAAAAGAAATAATTATATGATTTGCTTTTATTGTACTTTCAGATGATGATCAATAATTCGGAGATAATTCTTCTCCGTAACTAAATCATTCATAGAATTGAAACTGGTTTTATGATTCTGTAACGCAGACATTACGGAAAATATGTGCACTGGATTATCACGAGTAGGATTTTCAACCGGAAGAGTTGAATTCAATATAGCAAACACTTGTAAATTACACATCTCTATGATTGCTTACACTTGTAAATTATATGATTGAAAAGCACAGACATAGTAATGTCGTACGTAGGCTATGGACTGCAACTTCTAACTTCTTTCTCATAATAATATTGAATCAACTATCCGTACACTTGTTGAAAAGCTAAAATATATAGAAACTTAAAGTTCAAATTTCATGAATATCTAATCATATAAAATGTTTTTATGAACACAAGACAAATCATTGAAACGATGTCGAAAATATCGTTTCAGACATGTTGAAAATAAATTGATTGATACGCAGTCTCTATATTTTTACTGGTAGTGGTAGACGACGTTTGAAAGCTGAAAAGCAAAATGAAACAATTCATAATTTGTATTCTGTTCGAATAAAGATACTTTGAATGCTGTAATGTATATACTCAATTATATCTACTGTATATAACAGCAATGTATTTTCTGATATGATTAATGTTTCTATACAGACATAATTATCTTAACGCTACTGAAGTTACACCATCACAATGGAGAATATAATGGAGAAGTTTCTTTACACTTTTGTGGACTTATGAGAGGATACAGTTCAAGAAGAATCAAAACAGCTGTTTGCAATGTAAAACTTCCTCTGCATGTTTCTTCTTTTAATCTAAGGGGATTGGGCTATTGAAAGATCATGGACCTTTACCAGTGGCACGGGTAAGTATAACTCCCGAGCTTTGATCAATTGACATTTTACTGAGCAGACCAGCACACTGTCAATTCCACTATTTGACAACAACGTATAGAAATTAGAAATAAGTGTGTAAACTGTTCATAGCTAAATTGGTCTGTATGGGCACTAGTGAAAATATTTTTCCTCGTATATGCATGTACATAATTTCCGTGTATTCACTGTTTCCCCACCTTTCTCATCAGGGGCAATCACTGAAAACGCTTTTATCACTGAATTATATAGTTTTTTTGTTTTAGTTTTGTTTTTGTTTTGTGTTTTGTCTTACCAGTTGCGCTGTAATATTGAGAATTGCTTCATTAAGGACACATAACAGCGTCACTTACGAGAGACGAATCCATAGAACTCCCCATCAGTCGGCCTGCATATTATCAAATCGTTAAGCAGTAACTCGTTTGCACAATTATACACGATCAAGATTTCAAAAACGCGTCTTTTCTATCTCATAGCATAACACGCAAACTATCGAAATATTAAGATATATACAATAAACATATTTTCTGGCAAGAATATCCTTAATCTTAGTTATGAGTGCTTGTGTCATTTAAGGTGGATCTATATAGCATTTATGGAATTGTTGAGAAGAAAACTACCTAGAAAATATTCTTATAACTCATTTATGCGAGGAAGAATTCCACGTGAGTGTTGTGGTTTGTGTTATATGAGAATTTATCGAAATTACTGGGGTGGGTTTGCAGAATCCTCATAATGTGTCTTTATTATTGATTTTGTGGAGAAGCCACGTGTTATGAGATTACACAGAGTAGATGAATTTTCAGTAAATTTTGGTCGAAGCAGTCAACATTTCTTTCGATATTATATAAGAATTTTCAGAAGAAACGTCTTATATGAGTTGCTACTGATGGTAATGATACTACTGTTGCTGGTGTTACGGCAGTAGTTTTTGTCCCTGTTGTTCAGAACAGGTTAACTCTCAGCTAGTAGTCATAGAGGGAAGATTTTCCCATTGTGACCATCCTGTCTCATTAGGTTTATCGTAATAGTATAGTAGTTATAATAATGTATAAAGTAATATTATAAAATATAGCTGTATACCTTAAGAATATAACGTATTATGAAATAATGTAACTATAGATGGAAAAAATTAGAAGCTATTAATAGATTGATACATTTTATTTGTATTGTGTCTGTTGTATGTTTAAGTAGTAGGGCAAAAAAATATGAAACAGACTACCATTGATTGCTGTTATATGTTGCCAGTATTACTATAATTTTTCTTCAGCTATATATCTAACGGGAAACCTCCTATTATCTGATACAGAGTGAATATATTCAGCCTACAATATCTTTTCTACTGTAGGTACAAGGCCGTATTGAGCCTACAGTATAAAAACATTCGTATACAAATGTACGCTATAGTGCTATATGCATCACTTCTATAGTGGAACATGTATACTTCGCATTAAAATAAATTGTTACTGTGCTTCTACGTTACCGAATAAGTTTTAAATTGAAAAATTAAAGCAGCACAAAATTATCAAGAGTTATAAAGCTTTTGGATACATTGAAAGTAGGTTATACTACATTTAAAGAGGATGCTTAAATATAGCACTAATGTCATTGAAACCATACACAAATCAAATTATATTTCTTCGATATTCGATACCACAATAAATATTATAGGAGTTAAATTGATGGTTGGATGAATTTTGTAACTACTCGCTTATCTACCGTGATCAATTCTACTGTATGTGATTTGTTTCTGAGCAAAACACATAAATACTTTTTAAAGACTAAGGAAAACGAGGAAAGCCAGTAATTATAACATTAGCAAAACCTCCTAGATCGTTAAGTTCAATATCGTTGAAGTTCAAAATGAATTTCTGTAGTAAATCCTTCCTTAGTAAATTCTTGCGGTGTAAATCCTTGTGTAGTTAATCCAGATGGTAGCAAGATGAGAAATTAGGATTTAATTAAAGTATTCAGTACTGGGGCTAAGACGAGAAACAGAGCAGAAGTATCAAAGTGATAGACAAGTTTGGGGAATATTCAACTATGTAGATCTGAGAAAGAAAACAGATTATTTGTGAACTACTGGTTGCAGCATTCTATGAGTGTATGTTTGTCCGTCAGTCAGTTTGCCTTCGATGTTTAATACTTATCAGCAGTACTGCTTAAGATATGTAAGCATAACTTGATTGTAGGTTCTACTTAAGATTTATAGAGTACCACCTTCGTATGTTAGGCATCGATGAAACATTATTAGAGTTTATATGGCTTAGATTTTTTTTTATTTTTTTAGTTAGGCTTTATATAGGAGACAGTGCTCTCGGACACTTCGAGATTAGTGAAATTGATACAATTAACTTACTGCATAAATGGTTACATGTCGACAATGCAGGAACGATTCTTATAGGAAGATAATTCTGGAGAGACTATGTCCTGGAAAGGAATCACTTGGCATAGCGTTCAGTTTAGGACTTAAAGGGTTGAACATAACATCGATGATGAGAAAACTAAGGACAAGTAAGTAGAGAGTGCCTAAGTGAAGGAAATGCAAAATCTCGAGACACA
>NC_042999.1:84841496-84853996 GCF_006345805.1 Octopus sinensis
AGAAAGCATTTTTTTTTCTTCATGGTCTCTGACAACTATATCTGGCCTGTTGGCCTTAATTTCTCTATCTGTGTATATCGGCATATCCCAGAGTATGGTTGCTTTCTCGTTTTCTGTGACCTTTTCTGGTGTGTGCCTATACCATCTTTTTTCTGTTGTTATTCCATAATGTTGGCATAGCTTCCAATGTATGTAGGTTCCAACTCTGTCATGTCTGTGAATATATTCCTTCTTAGCCAGGACTGGGCAGCTAGAGATAATATGATTTATTATTATTATTATTATTATTATTATTATTATTATTATTATTATTATTATTATTATTATTATTATTATTATATTTGATATGGTACATAGGAAATTCTTCAAAAATGTTATTTTGCTTGTTTTCAATTTATTTTTGACTTGCCTCATTCTTCATCGTATTCAAGCATTTTGAGGGTTTCGTCGAAATGTTTAATTGGTAATTCATTTGTCTCAATGTTCTGTTTTATTATTATCATTGTCATAATTCGCACATTACTATTCTCATTTTAAAAGCTCTTTGTCATTCCAGTGCAAGCCATATAAGTAATTATCTGACATCAACCTCTCGTTTATTTTATATTCCCTGACATAAACCAAGTTGAATGATGTCTACTACAGTTATTGAACATCAACCTCGAGTTCAACAAACTTATATACATTATTTAAACATCTTTCATATTATTCACACAACGCATCGTTAATATTTTCCAGTGCAACCTGTAAGAGTTTTGCCTCACGTTCTTAAAATTAATTGCACTTGCCCCTGCCAACCTAAATTTAGGCATCAGAGATTGTTAGCTACTGCAGCAGAACTATCCCCGACTTTCGAAAATGTTTAACGTTCAGTGTTCAGTTTGCTTGTCTTCTTTCTACTTCCATTTTACTTCTACAAAGATCGGTTCCGTTTTCATGGTTATTTGACTGAAGAAATAAGCTTTTGATTGCAGCCTTCGATCCAAATTGACAAACAACGTTGCATTTCAACCACAGCAGAGCTTCTGACATTTTTCTTCGAAAATTCAATGATGAACAGCATTTTACAATTGTTCTCAATATAACTGCGCACTGTTGATTTGGCGATAACATAGACGCAGCCGATTTTGCGTAGATAATATCTCATTGGCGCTTGTTAATTATTGCTTATTATTTCTTACAAAACACATTTCTCTTCTAAGAAATTCCTACATTTGTACAAGCGATGTACATTCTTTCAAAAATCATTAAAAAAATTATTTGGAAATGCATTGAAGTCGAAATTATCTCACGTTTTCATAAAACGTTTCATGAGTGAACATTGTTTCTAAATTAACAGCAAACCCCATAAAATATTAAGTATGGGTAGAAACATGTACCCATAGCAGTGAACCACTGAAAGCAGCATATCTAAAAGCAACATATCGGAACAATACATTCGCTGGCAGCTGAAAAGTGAAACAGAATTTAGAAAGAGAGCTTATATTGCATTCATTTTCATACCTTATACGTACAGGATAAAATTATGAACAAAAACCGAATAACAGTAGACACCTACCCAAGGTGCCACGCAGTGGGGCTGAACCCGGAACCATGTGGTTGGGAAGCAAACTTATTACTACAGCCACGCCTATACATACATACAAACATAGAGAGGAGAGAGACAGCGAAGAGAGATAGAGGAGAGAGAGGGAGGAAGATGAGAAAAAAGATTGATAAGTCGAATGATAGAAAGACAGACAGATGGATATACAAACGTGCATGGATGTGTGTACGTGTACCTGTACATGAATGCTTCCGAGTCTCTACCTATGCAAATATGTTCATAAGCATATATTTATACATATTAGATAATTTTTTAAACTTACAATGTAAATAATGTGTGTATAAATATCGTGAATTACATGCGTAAAGTTTTCTTTCCTATTCTAGACACAGGGCCCGAAATTTTGAGGGAGGGGACCAGTGAATTAGATCGACTCCAGTACGCAAGGGTCTAAATACAGAGAGCACAAACAAGGAGAGACAAACGGATTAAGTCGATTATATCGACCCCAGTGCGTGACTGGTACTTATTTAATCGACCCCGAAAGGATGAAAGGCAAAGTCGACCACGGCGGAATTTGAACTCAGAACGTAGCGGCAGACGAAATACAAGTAAGCATTTCGCCTGGACACACATACAGTATTAAGGAATTGAAAAGTTTCTATCAGTCGGTGAAGAAATTTAGGTTACCATTCTTATATTTAAATTTGATTTTTTAGTGAAGATGGCGTTTTGTTGTTGGAACTCATCGACAAAACATTGACAAAACCACCGCGACTGATCAATAAAGAAAAGTTTTCACATAGAGAAAAATAAACATTACAAATAACTTCTTGTGATGCATGTTTATTCACATCATATATTCGTTTGTGGGCGCGTGTATGTTTTTGTATATATACATTCACGCACCTATGTAGAATTTTTTTATGCAACTGTATGTATATACGAATACACACACGCACATACGTATACATATGTGTGTGTGTTTGTGTGTATATATTTACATATTATACGTTTATGTGTGTGTATGCATCTAAACATTTCACACACACACACACACATATATATATATATATATATATATATATATATACATATATATATGTGCGTGCGTGTGTGTGTGAATATCTGTGTGTGTATACGGATGTATGCATGTGTGAGGGTGTATGAACAAGTGTGTCTATATGCGTGTGTGGTAGAGTATGCGTGAAAGAGAAGTGCATGCAGAAACACTAATAATCCAACAAGCGTGTGAAATGAGAAATCAGGAATGCCGTTTATCAATGTAAGTTGTTGAAGGGGAAAGCCAACAATTTGATTTCTTTTCATCATAACTGTCTTCTTATCGAGTTCTTTTCGTTCTTTTTTTTGTGTTCTTTCATAGTTATCTTGTATATTATACGACATAATGTTCTTCTTATTCTTCTTATTATTATTCATCTGACATCTATTTTATTTCATCTGAGTTTTCCCCCTTGAATACTGAATATAGAAAAGAAACAGACATTGATATGTTACACCCATTACTATAGTGTGCAGATTTAGCCTGCAAAGGCCTCCAGGGAAATATTGCCAAAATATCTAAACACACGGATGATTATTTCAAAAAGCACAACGCAACATAAACATCTTGCACATATATACATATATACATGTGTGTGTGATAATATATATATATATTTATATATATATATAATTACATATTTGTGCATGCATACATGCACACACACATATATATACATGCGTGTGTGTATGTACGTATATGTATACATCTATGCACTCACACCCACACACAATACGCATATGCACGCATATATATATGTTTGTATGTATGTATGTATGTATGTATGTATGTATGTATGTATGTATGTATGTATGCGTGTATGTATGTATGTATGTATGTATGCATACCCTCACAGCCACACTAAGGTGTTGTCAGTTTGGAGTTCTCTTTGTCTATATGTTTTTGGTTGTTTATTTATTTGGTTCTTCCATTATTTTTTCTTCTCTCCGTGAGGAAATGTGTATGGAGCTGATTGAAAGAATACGTGTGTTTCTTTTCGCTCTCGGCGAAACATATCGAACATCGACTTTAGAATGACTGATTGATAAAACTATATAAAAAGTCTTCTTCGTCAATGTATTCCTTGTTTAGTACTTGTATTTGTTGTTACTGTAGCATCAGCATTGTTTGTTAATTGGTCCGTGTATATGTAGATGTGTGTGTATGTAGTTAGCTATACACCCACATTCACACAAACACTCACACATACATACATATATACATGTGTGTGTGATAATATATATATATATATATATATTTATATATATATATATATATATATATTATATATATATATATATATATATATATATATATATATATATATATTATATATATATATACTGACACATGTATGTACATATATGAATCTGAATGTGAAAGTATGTGTATATGCTATGAACAGCCCAAAACAGTCATTACTATTGCCATTATTAGTATCATTCTACCTCATCTATCCACATCTTTTACTCACCTTCATCAATATCCGTCTCCATCTTCTTCTCCTCCTCCACCTCCTCTTCCTCATCATCATTATCCGTAACACCAAGCAGAGATTTCTAATGAAGTCATGTTATAGGTTTTCTTCACAACTTGTTAACAACTGATATCGCCCCCCCGCCTCCCCACCCCCTCACGAACGAATAAATCAACAAATATATTAATGAATTAATAAACAAACAAACAAATCTCGCAAAGTTTTACGGCGCAAGAAAATTAATCTTTTATTGTAGAACTGTTCAGATATCACATTGATCGTAGATATGGGTTAGCAGTGGAGGGGATATGTTGCTCCAACTATGTTAGATATGGTACAAACTAGTCGATGATGGGTCCGTATTTGAATGAATCACATTGATTACAATGCGTTGTGTAGTTTGAGTCTAAACGTTCAATTTGTTACACACCTCCGTTAATTTGTTTTCTCCCCAGTTGTCAAACCTTGGTAATAGAAATAAGAAAAGCTTTGCTTGTGTTAGTCTAGCTCCTTGTTCATGTAGAATTTTTGTTTCTCATCTACTTAGCAATAAAAATAACAGATATTTTCCATCTCTCTTTAGGTAAACCTCCAAACTTTACACAAATTAATCAAATATCAACCATTGCAAATCATGCCATGAAGAATAACTCTAAAATTCATTTTAAAAAATCAAGCAAGCCGAAATTTCCAACATTTACTGTCTTCATTTAGCACTTCCTAGATTTGGTAGATGGAAACCGACTAAAAATCGTTGTGTGTGTGTATGTGTGTGTGTGTGTGTGTTTGTGTTTCTCCGTCACTACCGCTTGACAACCGGTGTTTATGCGTTTACGAATCTGTAACTTAGAGGTTCGGAAAAAATAGTGATAGAATGGAACCAGGTTTAGAAATTACTGGTCGATTTGTTTGAATAAAACTTTTCAAGGTGATGTCCCAATATGGCCACGGTCTGAAATTTTTTTAAAGATAATAGCAAAAAATAAAAGATTAAAAAATAAAAAATTGGTGTGAGAAATCAGAAAACAATGGCAACCACAAGGGAATTGAAAACAAGATAATAACTAAAATCACAAATAAAATTATACCATAGAAAAAAAAAACATTTTTACATTCTTTTCTACTCTAGGCACAAGGCCCAATATTTTAGGGGAGGGAGCCAGTCGATTAGATCGAACGCAGTACGTAACTGGTACTTAATTTATCGACCCAGAAAGGATGAAAGGCAAAGTTGACCTCGGCGGAATTTGAACTCAGAACGTAGCGGCAGAGGAAATACCTATTTTTTTACTACCCACAAGGAGCTAAACACAGAGAGGACAAACAAGGTCAGACAAACGGATTAAGTCGATTATATCGACCCCAGTGCGTAACTGGTACTTATTTAATCGACCCCGGAAGGATGAAAGGCAAAGTCGACCTCGGCGGAATTTGAACTCAGAACGTAACGGCAGACGAAATACGGCTACGCATTTCGCCCGGCGTTCTAACGTTTCTGCCAGCTCGCCGCCTTAATATTTTAACATTTAACACACCCGCAAGTTCCACTTCACCATCACTAACATCATGAACGCCATACAAAAAAATTACAATGGGAAAAACATATAGCGTCAGCGGTTTCGCCGATGCGATGCGTCAAATGAGCGAAAATATTCTTATTGATATGAAAGGCCTAAAAAAGGTGAAAAGTATTCAGGGAAAATGTGAACGAAACATGTGAACGAAAATGTGAACGAAATGGTCCTCAAAATGTGAGGACAGTTATTTCAACAGGAAGCAAATATAAAGTATAGAACCAGTGACACAGCAGAAGATTTAAAGGTTCCTACTTGCTTCACTGTGAGATTTGTTTTACCATGACGTTATATTCTTTCAGAATTAACATTTTGCAGGCTACTAGAATAGGTACAACTATTGGGACCTGTGGAAATACTACAGAACGGAAAAGATTTAGAGAAGCTATTTAAGAAAGAAAGAATGATTTGGTCTATTTTTCTTTTACTAAGTTATTTCACATCTAGTCACAACAATATATCATATGATTTTAAAATTTCCCTCTGCTAAACACTTTATATTTCTCTCTTTCTTTCTTCCTCTTCAACAAACTTTTTAACCACGTAATTCCCTTCTTTATGTCTATACTATTTCCCTCTTTCTCTTCACTTCTCACTTCCACTAACCACATGAGTGACAGCATAATGCATCGGCTGGCTATCTGCTCTCTCACTCATTTTGATATTCCCTTTTCCTATCTTTCACTACACATCCTCCTCCTCTATAAATAAGTAAAGCGTAAAATGTGAAAGAACAGGTAGAAGAATAATATTACTGATTTAGTTCAATAAAAAATACTTTTCACTATCAACACACCACCACCATCATCATCATTATAGTTTTCAGTAACAAGGCTCATTTCATTTCAGCTGTTTGTTTATAACTACTTTTTCTTGCTGTCGATGTATCTCTACTCTACCAATACAAACGTTATCTTCCCCACTCTCTCTCTCTCTCTCTCTCTCTCTCTCTCTCTCTCTCTCTCTCTCTCTCTTGCGCGCTCTCTCTAGCAAACATACACATACAAACACAGACTTTAACTCCGCCTCTCACTCATTCCACCTCCACGTCTCTAACTAAAGTATACCGGGCAAACGAACAAGCAGATTATTATGTAGATAATTTCCGTTCGCTGATTACCTAGACGGTACTAGTTCGTTGGAGCAATGGAATAGGTACCCTTGCTCACTAAACTAGTGTTTAGAATTCTATGTTGAGCAGCTACGAACGAAATTTCAGAGTTACTCTTTAGACTAACACTTCGGAGCCCCTGCCATAATCAGTCGGGATTTTTATACATTCTTCGTATACATATGAAACTGTCTATATAACTGTAATAGTTTCTCATACTTCCATTCTTTCACATATCGTTGTGATGAGTGCCTTCTTTTCCTCAAGTGCGATACATGCTGTAGTTCTAGTACTGCTTGTTCAAGTAGTTCTTCCTCACTACTTCCAAGGTAGCAGTTTACCGATTTTTGTTTTTGATTCACGCAATTAGAAATACTGAAAATGCCCCGCCCTTTGACTTTCCATTTCGTGTATATGCTACAATTAATTTAGATAAAACGTTTCAAGCATAGTTATGGTTATTTGTTATTTTCCTGTCTAATACCACCTGCATTATAATGCATTTTGTGTCTATGCTACAGCTAATTGCCTTTGGATAAAGTGTTCTAGGCATAGTTACGGTTATTTCCCGTTTCTCTGTCTAATACCACCTGCATTATAATCATCTGATTACTTGCATGGTATCACCTCTAATACACGCTTTGTATTCCTTACAAGAGATTAAATACGCTATATTGTTTTATCATTTTATCTTTCATTTCCTTATGTATAAAACCACTGAGTCCCTGTATGGCTAGAGACTTTTATCCATTATCATCAAATTCTAAAATCCGAACGTTAGGCTACCGTATTCTATTACAATCGGCTCTCTCCTCTCTTTCCATGGCTAAAGTCGCACATTTTGATATACTAAACACCATTTCTGTACCACTGCAACACACCTTTGCTCTATTAACGCATGAATAATTTTTTCACACATTACAAATATCTTTAAATCATCCACGATGAATAGACGACCTGGAGAATGCACATTTCTTCTTAATTATAGCCAATATTATTTTTCTAACTGTTATTGAGGTGGCTATGAGTGTAATGACAAATATCACAGTGCAATATAGCACTTTCGATAGTTACACTTCTAGTGAGTTGATGTTCACCATAAAGTTTATTTTCCAATGAGTCATGCTAGCATTATGATGATATTAAAAGAAATCATTAAATACAGAAACCGTTCTTGTTGTTGTTGTTGCTGCTGTTGTTGTTGTTATTGCAGTTGTTGTCAAAGTGGCGAGCTGGCAGAATCGCTAGCACGCCGGGCGAGATGCTTAGCTACATTCTGAGTTCAAATTCCGCCGAGGTCGACTTTGCCTTTCATCCTTTCGGGGTCGATAAATTAAGTACCAGTTACGCACTGGGGTCGATGTAATCGACTTAATCCATTTGTCTGTCCTTGTTTGTACCCTTTGTGTTTAGCCCCTTGTGGGTAGTAAAAAAAATAGGTATTTCGTCTGCCACTATGTTCTGAGTTCAAATTCCACAGAGGTCAACTTTGCCTTTCATCCTTTCGGAGTCAATTGAATAAGTACCAGTTACACATCGGTGTCGATGTAATCGACTTAATCACTTTCCCCAAATTTGAGGCCTAGTGCTTCCACTAGAAAGGATTGTTGTTGTTGTTGTTGTTGTTGTTAGATTCCCCGCTAGTCTCCTGAAGGAATGTAGACACCAACTTGCAGTCCCTCTGACCAATCTCTGGAGAAATTATTTAGACTCAGGTTATATACCGAAACAGCTTCTATCCCAGTCTACCATCCCGGTTTTCAAACAGGGAAACAGATCCCTCGCAGTGAATTATCGCCCAATCTCACTCACCTCCCACATCATCAGGTTCGAACTCTGCTGTCATATATCTTGACTGCAGTAAAGGGTTCGATAGGGTTGACCATAATATCTTACTCTTAAAATTGGCAACTGTTGGAATCCGTGGAAAACTTCTACAATGGGTTAAGTATTCCCTGACGAATAGAACACAAGAAGTTGTGGTCGATGGAGTCCACTCAAGCCCAGTAAATGTCACCAGTGGTGTCCCTCAGGGGACTGTCTTGGGCCCGCTCCTATTTATAATTTACATAAATGACCTTTCCAGCGTCGTAAATCACTGCTAAGTGAAAATATTTCCTGATGACACTAAGCTCCAGAAAATCATCAATGAAGAGGAAGACCGAACTCAACTCCATTCTGATCTATATGCTGTGAGTCAATGGGCAGACAAAAACACTTTCATTACCTGATCGTGTTCTCTCTTGTCTCTTCTGTATGTACTGGCTCTAGCACCACTGTTGCTGAAATTGGTGTTGAGAGACATCCTACACGAACTAGTGTAGAATACCAGGCACATATACATGATCAGCACTACTCTAAAATAAGGCAAGGTGGTGTCAGGAGGGAACCAAAGCTAACCAAGAGAAGTCAGCGGGCCCTGCAGATTGGCACATACAGAGGAGGGTCCACACAATCCAATAACGTCAGGGGACGCCAGACAGAGAGACCGGTTAAATTTCTCGGGGTGTGGTTTGTTCCGGATTTCTAAGCGGAGAAGAACTGGGGCGAAATGACGAGCAGAGGGCCAATCTCAGCTAGAAATGGACTTTGAGAAATCTATCCCTGAAATGTAGGGCAGAAGTGGCGAATGCTTACGTCGATTCCGTTATATATTACCGCCTGACCGTCGTATCTTACCACAGTTTATGTCTGACCAAACTGGGGCGCATACACTGTCGCTTTCTGTGGAAGAGACGCCTTCCACAAACAAGGTGCCACATTGGCTGTCACACCCGTTAATTAGAGAGCTGGTGATGCCGTGGCTACTGATAAACTGAGGCTACAACATATCCAGCGCTCCCTTGAAGGTGAGCAAGTGTGGTTGCCATTTGTCGGACTCCCTCGTCTCTTTGTCTTAGCTGCAGCCCTCCCTGGATCAAGGGTAGAGCGAAGCAGGGTGTATGGCACCTAGAATATCGTCAGACGCTCACAATCCTCTGTCAGTCGGGCAATGCGGTCGGTGGAAGTTCCACTCTGGCCTCATATAGAGGGTTAGTGGTGGGCAAGTTCGATGAAGTTCTCTCGGAGACTGAGCGTCGACGGGAATCAATTGACTGGTTTGTTTCGGAGGAATTTCAGGCCGGAGTCAATTGATAACTTCCAGAAATCCTTGGCTTGGCAGTGGTACCGAGGAGTATTACCTATTTTCAAAATAAACTCTACATGCATAGAATTGCCGTCAGCCGATATGCACGTTCAGCGTTAAAGCTGTTTTGCATGCCCTCGTCCAGTGCCAGTGTACTGCTAGCCTGTGGATTTATGTTCGAACACCTGCTGTTACGTGTAGGAGGAATCTGGCTCTCGGATATAGCATCCTTCCTTTGGCCGACAAGGGTAAGAAATGTTTCTTTGTCTAGTAGCCTTAGCAAAAGAAACTGTGTAGCGACCAGATTGAAAAGGTTGAAGACAGATATTTTCCGCTTTCATCAACTTTTTCAAGTTTCACTTGAAAAGAGAATTTGGAGTAGAGATGGAAGTACTGCTCTCCAGCAATTTTGTTGAAAGGTGTGTTAATTTGAAGAGAATGGTCAGAGTAAACAGGCCTTCTATAAGGAAGCGCCTGTAGATGGTAAGGAGTGGGTACTTACCCCTAGTACTTAGGGCTTCCATGGTTTTCCACAAGCAGCCCTAAGAAGTCTCCGTCTTTTGAGGAAATTTTCACTGTTGAAATTTATTTTATCGTTTTCACTGTTTACACACTCCACTTTATATAACCCCACATTATATTGTCTTGTACCGTCCCTAATATGTGTATTTGTGAATTTTAGTGGTTAATAAAGAAAGCATTTAAAACAAAAAGAAATCATTATTATTATTTCCATTAATTTTATTGTTTTTGTCATCGATGTTGACATGTTTGACTCTCGCAGCTGCCAAATATTGGCAATTTCAACTTTCGCGTCTCCACATTTGTTTGTTTTCTCTTTATTATTATTATTATTATTATTATTATTATTATTATTATTATTATTATTATTGTTGTTGTTGTTGCTGTTGCTGTTGCTGTTGTTGTTGTTGTTGTTATTACTACTATGGCGGCAAACCAGTAGAACCACCGTTAGCATGCCAGGCAAAATGCTTAGCGATAATTCGCCCGTCTCTACGTTCTGAGCTCAAAGTCAGAAGCTGACTTTGCGTTTCGTCTTTTTGGTGGTCGATAAAATAAGTACCAGTCGTGCACTGGGGGGTAATGTAATCAACAAGTCTATTTCCTTGAAATTTCAGGTCTTGTGCCACTAGTAGAAAGGATTATTTTTATTACGAAGGTGATGAGCTGGCAGAATCGTTAGCATGCCAGGGAAAATACTTAGCAATATTTCGTCCGTCTGAGTTCAAATTACGCCGAGGCTAATTTTGCCTTTCATCCTTTCGGGGGTCGATTAATTAAGTGCCAGTTTAGTGTTGAGGTCGACGTAATCGATCGACCCCTCCTCAAATGTGCTTTCCTTGTGCCAAACTTTGAAATTATTATTATTCGAGCTGGCAGAATCGTTAGCACGCTGGGCGATATGCTTAGCACTATTTCGTCTGCCGCTATTTTCTGAGTTCGTATTCCACCGAGGTTGGCTTTGCCTTTCATCCTTTCGGGGTCGATAAATTAATTACCAGTGAATCACTGGAGTCGATGTGATCGACTAGTTCCCCATCCCCACAAAACTCCAGGCCTTGTGCTCTAGTAAAAAGGATTATTATTACTATTAAGGCAGGGAGTAGGCAGATTCGTTAGCACGACAGGCGAAATGCTTAGCAGCATTTCGGCCATCATTCTGAGTTCGAATTCCGCTGAGATCGACATTACCATTTGTTTTTCACGGTCAACGAAATAAGCACTAGTTGAGCATTGGGGTCAATGCAATCGACTAACCGCCCCCCGCCAAGAAAAAAATTCAAACACCTGATCGTATATTACAAAGTATTCTCATTATAAGTATAAAATCGGTGGAATTCGAAATTGTTTTAAAATAGTCAGGCTTTTCGGTATTTGATCTTACCTTGTACATCCTGAGTTCGATACTACCAGAGTCAATTTTACCTTCCTATATTACTTTTTTTCATCATATCGCCTTATGCTTTATCCTTTGACCATATTACATACATACACACACACACACACACACACGCACATATATATGTGTGTATGTGTAGTCAAGCAAGGTACTTTTTTCCTGCAGTACTTGCCACGTCACAAATAGAGTGCTTACACACCTAGGATGTTGAGATATTAATGAACTCTCTAGACCTAGACACTGATGGCCCCGGATTTCAGTCTCATTTTATATGATAATATAGGAATTGCATCACGAGTTTTTAAGAAAGGTTAATTTAGCAGGGTATCTATAAAAACTCCATAGCAAAAACAAGTCTGCGAGTGTTAATAACAGACTGGAATAATATCATGACTGAAAATTTAGATTGTGTAGATGATATAACATTTCAGTTGCCTGACAAATATTGACCAAAACACTTGACTAAGCTACAATGGTATTAAAACAGAATAATTAGTAGCTAGGCAAATACAGGAAGAGTAAAATGTCCACATAATAGAATCTCCAGACCTACATAGATGTCAAGTTGGCTGTAAGCCCAATCAATTTATAGAGGACACACATACGTATTTACATGTATATATATATGTGTGTGTGTGTGTGTGTGTCTGTGTGTGTGTGTGCGTGCGCATATGTGTATGT
>NC_042999.1:84858996-84871496 GCF_006345805.1 Octopus sinensis
ATATTGGGTGTGTATAAATATATTCACAATGTATGTATGTCCTGTATGATATCATTCAGTTTCATTTCTAGATTTCTCGCCCATTGAAAAAGACCAGGTTTCTAACTTAGATCCAGAACACCTTCCTTGGAATTTCAACACCATCAATGATGTATTTGTACATGTATGTGCATATGCGCAGTATTTTGAGTTAGTCTATGTGCAGATTTGTATGTTTCGTTTTATGTATGTATTCTCATGCATATAGTTGCATGTTTAGACATGGACATATATACTTAAACGACAAACTTCTGGAAAATGTTACAGATTTTTACAATTCCTGTGATGGTTTCTATCTGTAGACTTCCGATCAGTTTTCTCCTTTCTGCTTTTGAGAAGCCTAATTTCTGAAGATTGGTACTTAGGCAGTGTGTTACATATCCTTTGGACCCCAATATTTACAGGTATAAACTTGAACATGTAATCGGGGTAGAGTAACTGTAAGTATGTATGTATGTATGTATGTATGTATGTATGTATGTATGTATGTATGTATGTATGTATGTATGTATACATGTTTGTACATGAGTGCATAATCAGGTGTGTGAATCAGTATTTGTATCTGTGGATTTGTTCAGCCGAAACTAAATCGGAATCGCTCCCCTGATATTTACAAGATGAGAAAAGCTTTACATCGATCATTCTGCCTGTAGTTCTCATTAAAGGGTACGTAATAACTACAAATATGGCGAAAGGTTAAAGGTAAATCTCAATCACTCGATTAGGCATGCTTATGTTGCAGGACATTCGTACGTAACTTCCTTATCATTCACTTAACTTCTGTTTGAGTAACAACAAAAATTAGAAGGCACTCCCGAACTCCAGTAGTTTTGTGCAACATTTTCTACCCAGAGTAACCTTACAACCCAGAGTGAACTTTCAACCGGCGATAGTTGCCCATTTTTGCATTCAGTTATAGTTCAATTCATTTCTATTTTCCATGCCTACTTTCATATTTCATGTTCAGTACATCTCAAATAATTACCCATTCATTTACTTACCCATTCATCATTCTACACATTTTGCATTCCCATATCCAGCTGCTTCATATTATGCTAGTAATCACACAAACTCCCTTTCAATCATCATTAGTCATTTACAGCTTTTGTTGTTTATTTCACTCACTTGAGATATACCTCTTTCATTTTCTCATCAAAATCACGTCAAAGCTTGGCAGTTAAAATCCTGAGAAATCCTTGTTGACCAATATGAAAGCATATCCGTTTTTCCTATTGTTCCTGTTCACTGGCTGCTAGAGTAATAGACAAAGTTTGAGGCATTGAATATCATACGAAACGAAGGAACTGAAACAGCTCTGGTTCCTGCTCTGACTGAATAGATAATACACGCTTCTCCTGTATTGAGTACTGTTAATGCTGTTCGTCACAGCTAACGTGTACGTGTGTACATATAGATGTCAGTAATTAAATAGATAGAAAGACAGACAGCTAGATCGATCGATAGATAAATAGATAGATAGATAGATAGATAGATAGATAGATAGATAGATAGATAGATAGATAGATAGATAGATAGATAGATAAATGGATGGATGGATGGATGGATAGATAGATAGATAGATAGATATGTTTCTTTATTAGCCACACAGGCTGCACACACATAGAACAAATTACAAGGTAGAGCTTTTCTTTTGATGGTTTAAAAAAAAAGAAAAAAAAAGGAAAGGGGGAGTTTCGATCAAAAGGGATCGTAAAAGGAGAGAAAGAGGACAAAAAGGGGGGGTTAAAAAAAGGGGGAGAGGAAAAAAATTGATCAATAGGGATCGTTATCACAGGAATGTCAATATGAAGTGTAAGGGGAGGACAGGTGAGGTTTACCCGTGGAAAGAAAAGCCTACGGAAAAGACCACGGTAACCTCGGTCAATGAAGTCACATTTTATATTTCTTTTTTTTTTTTTTTTTTTTTTTGCAAATAGCAAATCTCTGTTTTCAATTTCTGGGTTCATAGGATTATGCTCAAGGTGGCTTCGTCATTCATACGTGCCATTCTTGCTACATTCACCCATCTTTTTTTAAAACATTCGCTAGACAAAACTTGCCTCTCTACTCTCACTTTCCTTTTCAAGTGGTACTTGAAGAAGTTGATGAGAGATTGACCAGAGAGGAAAGTGTTTGTCTCCAATCCTTTCAGACGCGTCCACCAGATACATTCTTTCGCCATAGCCACAAGGATGATGAAAATAGCTCTTCCTTCCCGTTTGAAGGAAGGAGGCGTGACAATATTGACGATAGACTCAGCTGATAAACCGACTCGTCCCACACGTGACAGCAGTTGTTCGACATAAGCCCACAGGTCGGAAATTGTTGGACACTGAACGAGTGCGTGCAGAACGGTTTCGTCGCTCTGACCGCATCTCGGGCAGGTCGGCCCCGTGTTTCTCGAGCCGTGTCTGTAGAGCTTATCCCGAACGGGTAGCGCTTCTCGGTAGCACTGCCAGGCCAGGGATCTCTGGAAGTTGTCCATGGGCCCTGGCCCGAAAGTCGTCCTGAACAGGCGGGTCAGGTACTCCTCGTCGACGTCCAGGTTCGCCCTGAGCTCGTCGTCGTACCTCCCCTCCACTAAACCCCTATAGAATGCTTTGGTTGTGTTGAAGTCACTAAGGTCGACCCAGGACGGCAGAGTTGCTTGAGAGCAACGCGACACTCGCGGTGACATTCCCCTTCCTCGGCCTCTTCTTGATCACGACTGCAGTTCGGTCATGGAGACGAGCTGCGGGAAAGCGTGCCTCACAAACGGCGACCACACCTGTTCACCGTCGTCTACATAGAGCTAGAGATGTCGCAGTCTCAGCGCGTATCTGCGCATCATCAACCACGGCATGCCCAGCCCTCCTTTTAAGGGTGTGTTGACAGCAAATGGATCGCCTGACCATCGGGACGCATCCTTTCCACAAGAAGCGAAAGAGAATGCGTTGTAGTTTGGTGATGGTAGGGTCGGGACAAGGACGACGGTCAGTGCAGGCGGTAGTAGATGACGGACGCGATGTACGTGTTCGCCACCTCCGCTCGGCCTTTTAGGGACAGTTTCCTCTCGGCCCATTGCCGGGCGAGAGTGACCACCCTACTCGTTATCTCGTTCCAGTTCTTCTCCACTTGGAGGTCCGGACCAAACCAGACCCCGAGCAACTCACCGGGCCGTCGGTCCAGCGTCCACACGACGGAGGCGCTGGCGGACGGCATGGGCTTGCTTCTCCAGGTGCCTAGTCGCAAGCCCACTGACTTTTCCCGGTTGATTTTCGCTCCTGTCACCGCTTCGTAGTTTTTCAGTGTCTCGCCGACCAGCTCGATGTGCTCGTGGCTAGACACTATGACGGTGACGTCGTCCGCGTATGCAGACACGCTCGTCCCGCATCCCAATTCTCGCGGGATGCCCCTTAGAGTCGCCAGCTTCCGCAGTAGTGGCTCAAGAGTCAATACGTATAGAAGCGCCGAGAGGGGGCATCCCTGACGGACCGAACGTGCAATGTCGAAAGGTTTCGATAGATGTCCATTTACGCGAATTACCGAACGGATGCCTCTGTACAAGGCAGCTATCCAGCCGCGGAAGACGGGACCGAAACCAGCCGCTCTCAGGACTGCCTCCAAGTATCGATGGTCTACCCAATCAAAGGCTTTCGATTGATCCAAGTTGATCAGGGCCCCACCCATGCCAGGTTCGTTAACTACCCTGTCTATGATGTAGCGCATCAGATGGAGGTTGTCATGGATGGTCCGGCCTGGCACGGCGCACGTTTGCGCCTTGTCGACCAGTTTCTCGATGACAAGCGCCAACCTCTTGGCTAGCACCTTGCCAAAATTTTCAAGTCTGCATTAAGCAGAGTGATGGGCCTAAAGTTATCTATTACATTTCCCTTGTTTAGATCTTTCTTCAGCAGTGTTACGGCTCCTCGGCTCACAAAACCAGGAATGCTCCCGTTTTGCTGCCAGTTGCAGTACACCGCCGCCAAGAGATCTCCAAACAAGTCTGGCATACAATTGTAAAGCTCGTAGGGTAGACCATCCAAACCCGGTGATTTGTCCCTCGAGCATTCTGCCATCGCTTCCTGCACTTCCGCCGCCGTGATGGCACCTTCGCAGCACCCTGCCTTTCTTGTCGAGAGTCGTGGTAGGCTATGTAGGTAGGCACTGAAGTCCACCCTACGTTCTTGCCCTCCACTCGTTCCGAACAGTCGGGCAAAATGCTGCTGAAAGGCCTCGCACATTTTACTTGGCTCGAGCAATTCGCGCCCCTGTTCATCTAACAGGGCCTCTCTCGCGGCTCCAACACCTTCGTTCCTTAGAGCACGCATCCTAGCTCTGACAGCACATCCTTCGTGTTTGGCGTTGAAGTGTTGGTCGAGGGCCAACCTCGCCGCCAAAACGTCGGATGCGATGCCGCTTCTAATTGCCTCTTCTAGCTTCTTAACTAGCTCACCCTCTACTCTATTTCTATCTATGGCTAGTGCTTTGCTGTACCTAATCGCTTCTGCTTTTACTGCTCTCTTGAGGGCAAACCACCATTTGTTGTTGATGATGGCTCCCGTCAAAGCCCTCTTTACTAGTGTGCTACCGGTCTCTGAAAACCGTCTCGATGGGAAAGACGCGTTTAGTTTCCAGTATCCGGGACCCTGCCTAAATGTCTTACCTAAGTCTAGCGTACATGTCACAAGTTTGTGATCCGTGTAGCTGACTATGTGGAATTGTGGTCATCCTATGCTATCTCTATCTACTGTCCTACACAGTATCCTATCTAGATACGATCTCGACGACCCGATGCGGTTGCTCCATGTCCACGTTGGCGCATTCGGGTGGTCTAATCGGAACCTGTCAGACAGTTGAAAGCGTCTGAGCAGGTCTCTGAGGCATTTGCATCCCCGTCTATTCCTATCTCTACCCAGGTAGTCTACATGCGTGTCCAAGGTAGCATTCCAATCCCCCACTAAGAGTAAAGGACGAGACATTCCCAAGAATACTTCTAGACGTTGAAAGAAATCCGCCCGACCTGTTAAGGGCGGTGCGTAAACTGATACGAGTCGAAAAGCGCACCCATTGCTGCCGTCGACATCCAGGACGACCAGTCTACCCTCCGGGTCTACGAATATTCTCCTTACTTTGAGATCCAGATTCTTGTGAAAAAGCACCGCGGTGCCACTACCGCCCATTCTCGGCAGACAGGGGGAAAAATAAATGTTGAACTGTCCGCCAAACATGGTCTTTAGGGGCCGCGGATTGTGGAGTCTGGTCTCACTTATGGCTATGATTTCTAACTTATGTGACTTTATGTCATTTAAGAGATACCCTTGTTTCCAAGGGGACCCCAAGCCACGCGCATTTACACAACCAATCTTGATCATAGTTCTAATGAATTAGAATACAGAGGGTTACTTACTGCTCGAAAGTTTTTGCTTTCTCCTCCGTTGGTTTGTCCTCGAGAAGATCCCAGTACAGTTTCTTTGTGAGATATTTTTGGCATTTACCAACCGCACTGGGGAAAATGCTTTGAGTGTGTGGTGCAGACTTTTGGAGATGTGTAATATTTTGATGTGGTCTGGTGGTGTTGTGTATGGGTGATTGTTTGTTTTTATGCCATCTTCTGTTATGTTTGTTTTTGATTGGATGTATTCCATCAAATTTGTGTTTTTGGTGTCTATGGCTGTGAGCATGTTTGCTGTATATGTTTTTTGTGGTGTTGGTGTGGCTGTTGTTTGCGTTGGGTTTTGGAAATGTCTTCGGGAGATGTATTTCCCCCTGCTTTGTTCGTGTTTGCATTTGGTTTGGTTGTGTTTCTGCTCTTTATTTTCCTTCTTTTTGTAGCTATTTGCCATTCCTCACTGGTTTCGTCTTCCGACAAAATTTCTGAGGAATCAGAAGGGGTAGGGGTATGTTGTGGGCTTCTATGTATGTCTGGTAAGTGGTTGTGTTGTTGTTTTCGTTGTTGTTGGTAGTTGAGTATTTGTGTGTGTTGAGTGCGGTATAAGGGATGGGGGATCAGTTTGTGTGTGTTTTCTTTGTTTTTCTGTTCCTTGGGTTTTGCTGTTGTTCTTGGTGTTGGAATTGGTTTATTTGTTGTTGGTGGTGATGATTCTGTTCTTGACGCTGGTGTTGGGTGTGTTTGGTTGGGTTGGCTTGTTCTTTGTTGTTTTTCCTGCATTTCCGCATACAGCTTCTTGACTAGCTGTCCATATTGTGGTGTGGGCAATATCCTGGCTTTTGTGATTTTTTCCTGTGGCTGTTGTTGTTGTTGTAATTTTGCGGCAGATTTGCACTCCTTTTTGAGGTGTGCCTCACTGCCACATTTATAGCATCGTGGCCTTCTGCCCTCGACTACTACGTATAACTTGCGGCCATCCTCAGATGTACGTGGGTGGGGATTTTATTTATGTCCTCTTGACTTATGTGGAAGAGGACTCTATTCTCTTTCCCAGCCAGTCCTTGTTTTCCGAAACAACCCGATATCTAGGATGTTTAAGTCCTCCATTTCGGATGTTAAGGCGGATGTTATCCACAGTGTTGTAGTCACTTGGGGGACACCACTGATAATGACTTTCGTCACCTTCTGGCCGAGGTAACTCGGTGTCAACGTTAGTTCATCAGAATGAAGGGTTATCGTTGAGAATTTCTTCGCCAACTCTTCATTCTGAAAAACCACCTGTACGTGTGCGAACTTGTTCGCCCAAGTCACACAATCCTTGTATCCCCAGATGGGGCGTAGCACTTTTCGACTTTGTCTGTGCTCGCCTTTTCTGGACTTTTAGTTTTTATTTGTGATTTTATATACAATTGTCTTTTTTTTCTCCTCATTCAGTATGTGCTGAGGTATGTGTAAGAGTATTTTTCCGTTTTCATTTGTAATAAGGTTTCTGCAATCTTAATCTGTTGTGTAGTAACCGAAACTTTTGTTACCTTTTCTTTATCGCCTCGGCGAAGTTTGTTGTTGTTTTGTTATTGTTGTTACTGCCGGTGGTGTTGTGTTGATGGCAGGGGTATGGGTTGTAGTTTGTGGTTGCTGATTATGCAACTAGCAAGGGGTGGAAAATTGCCTGCGTAATTTAGTCCTGCATTAGCGCAAATTTCGGCATTTCGTTTGCTTGTCGTCGTTATTTTTTTCACTTGTTGGTGATGGAGTGAGCAGTGGTTGAAGGGAATTGTTGTTGTCGTCGTCGTTGTTGTTGTTGTTTGTTGTTATTGTCGTTCTTGGTGACGGCGGTGGTGTTAGTAGTATTAGTAGCATTGACGGCACGGTCTTGTTGGCGCGGTGTGATGGTTGTGTTGGTGTTGGTATTGTTATTGGTGGCGATGTCTTTAGTAGGGATAGTAGTTTTAGTAGCAGATTCTGCCATGGTGTTGTTGTCGGTGTTGGTGTGTGAACTTACTGATGGTGTTGACGGTGCTTGGCCTTGCGACCTTTGTTTTGTATTTGTTTGCTGTTGTCGATGTTGATGGTGGTGTTGTCGTCAGGTTCAGCGTATGCTAACAGAGCATCCTGTTTTTCTGTCTCTGCTTCACGCTTGACTTGCACCTCATCCTCGGGTGACCAGTAGGCCATTTTGGAAATAAAATGGCTAAATGAAACCACGAAGGCTATGAGAATTTTTTCTTTTAATTTTGCCCACAAGGGGCAAACTTTTGTGTAGATATTTATCAAGGTTTGCAGTGGATGTTGTTGCACAACTTTTAAACACAACCAATATTTTTCAACTACACTTTTGAACGTATAAAAATACCAACTTACGTGGAGCCCATTTGACTTGCGTCTGTCTGTCCAGAGAGATAGATAGAGATAGATAGATAGATAGATAGATAGATAGATAGATAGATAGATAGATAGATAGAAGTAGATAGATAAGATGAGATGGATGAGATGGATGGATGGATGGATAGATAGATAGATAGATAGATAGAAGATAGTAGATAATAGATAGATAGATAGATAGATAGATAGATAGATGATATAATATGTTACGTGGACAATGTGGAAACAAAGTATTTTATACACTGCCTAGATAGTCAATAGCGTTTCTAACATTTTTAGATTAAGTATAATAGACAAAAGACACGACAAAATTTCATTAACAATCTACTACTAAAAGTAAACTAATAATATTCTGATAAACATTGCATCACTTTTGTCTCCCCTTCATTGCACCTGTCTAAACTTGAATGTCATGATGACTTGCATTTAACTAATACATGCATTGCGTTTCACAAGTCATTGCCTAATAACCATACGTTGTAGTGTTCTAGTTGACCAGAGTGACATTTATCTACTCATCGAGGTATCTTGCACACCCGATAGCAAAAGGAAGGGGGGAAAAGAAAACTGCGATGTGGAGTAAAGTTGTTTAAAATTTTTTGTCGTCCTCAACCGATAGAAATCGTCCGTGCTATTTAATATCATGGGCAAAATATTGCGAGTGTTGCCATGTTTTTCACCAGGAATTGTAAAACGAGCAGCATACTTAAGCATCGTGCAAAGCAAGAAGGGAACTCATTTCAATTGTTTTGCCAATTATACGATGTGGTATCAAAAAGTTCCCGGACTAGTTCTGTAGTGAGGCAACGGATGACAACACACAATTGCGTGTGCAGTGATGGCTAGCAATGACCTTCAAGAGGCAGTGTACCGAGTGACATTGTTGTGCTTACTTCGTAAGTTGTGGAATTTCTATTTTTGTGATTACGTGTATGTTGCGATTTTTGTCATGGAGAGGAAGCTGGAACAAAGAACCAGCGTGAGACTTTGCGTTAAACTTGGGAAGTCTTCTCCAGAGACATTGAGCATGCGTCGTCGAGGTTACGGCAACGAGGTAATGGGTCGTGCGCAATGTTTCGAGTGGCACGGGTGCACGACAGAATCGCAGCTGAATCGAGAGTATGCGCATCGCCTTTTCGACTAATATGGTATTTTTCCATCGATAATTCGCCGCCCAGGGCCAGACCGTCAATCGAGTTCTACTGCAACGTTTGGAAGCGTTTGAGGAAGGACATTCAGTGAAAGTGACCGGAATTGTGGAGTCCGAAGAATTGAGAATTGAATTCTTCACGATGACAATGCCCCCTGTCACCAAGCTCTCCTCACTCGTGAGTTTCTTGCCAAAAACAACATGGTATTGCTTCTACAACCGCCCTGTTTGTCAAGTTTAGTACATGCAGACTTCCAACTCTTTCCCAAGATGAAAATAAAGCTCAATGGTTGCCATTTTATCACTTCAAGGCTGGATTCCAAAAGTGACAGGAACGCAGGAACCAGTGTATTGCTGCGAAAAGTAACTATTTCGAAGGAGATGATGCTAAAACTTCGGTAACGAAGTTATTTTTCATTAAGCATAACTAGTCCGAGACCTCTTTTATACCATCCCATATGAGATCATTTTTTTAATAAACTACATTGTGAGCTGAATTTCTCTTGACTAAAATTCACATGAACAGACGATATGGACATAGTTTCGACATCGATTAGCTTCAGTTGTAAATTTGGATCATATACAGCATGTGAAATATTTTGATGCAAATGTTTAGTCGGCCGATTCTCGGCTATTTACAGATATAGGTAATATAGGTGGTATAGATCTCTCTTTTATGTAGATTTAGGAAGTGTAGATGACTGAGGTGGTAAATGTACAGATACCATAGATAAACGAGCAAAAACGTTGAAGTATTGATGTTAAAATCCTATGTTTCTCTTAATCTCGTGTAAGTCTTCCAAAATATCAAAATTTTATATTTTATATAAATTTGATGTGTTACACTAATCTTTCCTCCAAAGAGAGCCTCATGCAGGAACAGTTTCATACAATCATGATTGGTGTAATTTTTATCATTAACTGGATGAACAACCAGCAATCAATTGCTTGCCTTTCTCTTCCTAAATGTAAGCCAGGCATCATGTTTTTATAACCAGTTGCGCGTTTTGCTCTTCCTTGGATTTGAACCTGACGGAGGTGTTGCCTATAAAAGCAAGAAACAACTTGATTAAAAACTTCTTGTGTCCTACCTAGTTATAAAACAGATGGTGCACCAATCATGGTAAAAAGTGTCAAGTTGCAGTCCACTACCACATCGTGCTTGGTTTTAAAGTCTTTAAAAACGATTGAATTTGTTAAGTAGCCTTTGTAGACATATACATTTTACGTTTACAAGCGGATGATCTTGAAAGTCAACGAGAATTACCAAAGAGAATCAAATTCAGAGAAAATTTTCAGGTTAGCAATAATTGGCATCACTACTTGCTATATTGAACTAAACAACAATAAATCTTGCCAAGTTTTGTCAATTGCATAGCACAGTTATAAGAACAAGGATCAAATAGATGTAAACTATGGAATCAATTGTGTGTTCCCGTTTATTTTGATTGCAATATATAGAAGAAGAAAAAACGAAAAAGTTCACATAAAACTTGGGCATGTCATGTGACTAATTATTTAAACAAATTTACAGTATTTGTTATATATTGATTAGGAGTTCAATTCACAACAAATCTTCGTTTGCTGGCTTTATAAGCTTGGGCTTCTGTTACACAACCGTTACGTCATCATGTTTATTTGAGAGGAGGTATCTTTTTCATAGTGGAGGCGCGATGGCCCAGTGGTTAGGGCAGCGGACTCGCGGTCGTAGGATCGCGGTTTCGATTCCCAGACCGGGCATTGTGAGTGTTTATTGAGCGAAAACACCTAAAGCTTCACGAGGCTCCTGCAGGGGGTGGTGGTGAACCTTGCTGTACTCTTTCACCACAACTTTCTCTCACTCTTTCTTCCTGTTTCTGTTGTACCTGTATTTCAAAGGGCCAGCCTTGTCACACTCTGTGTCACGCTGAATCTCCTCGAGAACTACGTTAAGGGTACACGTGTCTGTGGAGTGCTCAGCCACTTGCACGTTAATTCCACGAGCAAGCTGTTCCGTTGATCGTATCAGCTGGGACCCTCATCGTCGTAACCGACGGAGTGCTCCTATCTTTCTCACAATAGCCTTCGCGGTTTTCTCTTCTTCCATTAACAGTTAATAACATTCGCCACTTAGAAATACGGTGTTCTTCGCCGTCTTCCAATATTTTCTCAATTCGGCATACAAGATGTGCTTCATTACATATAATGTTTACTGAATGACTTCTCTAGTGTGAAGGATTAACAATGAGTAAGTTACATACATCTATGATATGAAGTAGCCATACAAGATAGTAAAGCAAAACGATGAAATGATATGCTAGGTATTCACGATATGTATGCCGTGGGTACAAAATAGTTATTTGATAACAAATAACAAACAGTTGGCCGATAATAGCAGAGTAGTTTCATAGTTATAATTTGGTCGTCTAGATATTGCCGCAAACAAGCATGGTAGTGTACAGCATATCTAGAAAATGTAAAAATACGATTACATCATACATTTCACTTCTTGTATATGTATCAAGGACAACTATTTTAATGTGTATCAGTTTGTAAATCTTTGATTTCATCCTCCTGTAGGTATATTTGTCTATCTATCCATCGCACTGTAAATATATATAATTACAATAGACAGCTGTGTGCAATGTGTTACCAAAAAGGAAAACTATAATTGTCGCTAGATATAACTAGGGTGTTAGAAAACCTACATCGCTCGAAATAAGAGCTAAAGAGCTATAATGCTGTAGTTAGCTCTTATTTCTCGCAACGTAAGTGTTCTAACACCCTAGTCATATTTAGGAGATATATATATATATAGGTGTGTGTGTATATTTGTCCCCCACCATCGCTTGTAACTTAGCGGTTCGGCAAAAAGAGCGGGTACAATAAGTAATAAGCATACAAAGAATAACTCATGGGGTTGATTTGTTCGACTAAAGGCAGTGCTCCAGCATGGCTGCAGTCAAATGACTGAAACAAGTAAAAGAATATATATGCAACTCCGGAGAATTGTCCACTTGACGGTAACTGTCTGCGAAAGTCGATAGTCTACAGAGCAAAGGTTGAACCAAATAGCAGATCAACCTAAATATATAATGGGACAACAAAACTATCATTCAAAAGCCATTATTACGGACATAAATAATTTGTCGGCCCCGGCAAAAAATATACGACGGCTTTGTCGAAGTTTATTTGGTCATCCTCACCGGCGTACACACTCATTAATTTAAAAGTATTAATTGAAAGTATCACTTTAAATTATTTATTTGAAGTATTATTTTAAAGTATTGTTTTGGAAGATCGCTTAAGCAGAAACGCAACTTTATGACTTAGAATGTACGGAGTTTATGACGTTTATAATAATACTGCCTCGAAAACCAGAAATGAAATCAAAAAGCTTCAGGCAGTCTTTTCTGAATGCGTCGTTCACAAAAGTTTTAAATGAAAGAACGTAAAGATATGCGTTTCCTTCAAACTTCCATTTCACATTTCAAAACATATGCAGACATATGGATATTCAAAAGAAACTAAGCTGTGTTTACCAGCTATGGGTTGGAAACAAACGACTGTGAGTACTAG
>NC_042999.1:84876496-84893996 GCF_006345805.1 Octopus sinensis
CATCACTTTGAACCAGAGACAAAGAGACAATCCATGCTGGAGAAACACTACTCTTCGCCTGCTTCAACAAAGGCTGAGATTGTTTCATTTCTAGGAAAGATTTTGAAGTTCAGTTTTTTTTAATTCACTAGGCATTTTGAAATTCAAAAGGCATTATGTTTCTTGACTATCTTCAAACAGTCCACACCATTGATGGTGATTTCTAAGCACCTTGCTGAGGCAGTTGCGAAAGTCTATCACGACCAAACGCCCAGGAAAGCAGTCGAAATGTGTTTTGTTTCGTCAGGACAATGTTTCAGCATACAATACCTTGAATTCAATGGGTACTGTGTGTGACTGTGCCTTTGAATAGGCTGATAACAATCTCTATTCTCCTGATTTGACCCCATCTGACTTCACCAATGGATCCAAGTACTGCAATACTGATGGAAGAAATGTGTTGACAGCAATGAGGATTATGTTGAAAAATAAACCTCATTCTGACACATTCTATAAGAGTATCTCGGTAAGTCTATGAATTTTTCAACAGACCAGCCGCAATCAAGAGACTGAAGCAAGTAAAAGATACATACATACATACATACATACATACATACATACATACACAGGAGTGGCTGTGTGGTAAGTAGCTTGTTTACCAACCACATGCTTCCGGGTTCAGTCCCACTGCGTGGCACCTTGGGCAAGTGTCTTCTACTATAACCTCGGGCCGACCAAAGCCTTGTGAGTGGATTTGGTAGACGGAAACTGAAAGAAGCCCGTCGTATATATTTATATATATATATGCGTGTGTGTGTTTGTGTGTCTGTGTCCCCCTAGCATGCTTGACAACCGATGCTGGTGTGTTTATGTCTCCGTAACCTAGCGGTTCGGCAAAAGAGACCGATAGAATAAGTACTGGGCTTACAAAAGAATAAGTCCCGGGGTCGAGTTGCTCGATTAAAGGCGGTGCTCCAGCATGGCCGCAGTCAAATGACTGAAACAAGTAAAATAGTATATATATATATATATATAAATCTCAGCAATTTCAAGTTAGTGTGCGGTGCAAAAACAAATGTTGTGATCTGCTATTAAAGCTTTGTGACTTCCATTATCGTGTTATATTATTTGTATATTAATCTTATGCACAGAGGAGTTCTACATGTCTATCCAGCCCTGGAAAATATTCTGCTATAGAATAACATGCAGTAGCCAAATAATGTCATAGGAGCTCTTAATTGAACTTTACGAGGATTTTACTCGAATTATATCAAATATATACACATATATACGCACGCTCGTGTGTTTTGTGTGTGTGTGTGTGTGTGTGTGTGTGTGCGCGCGCGCGCGCGCGTTGGAAATATATATATATATATATAATGATTACAAATGTTGGCACAAGGCTCTCAGCTTCAACAGAGGAGATAAATCAATTACATTGACCCAATATCCAACTTGGAATTTATTTTATCGAGCCCGACAGGATGAAATGCAAAGCCGGCCTCGCCGGAATTTGAACTTAGAATATGAATTCGGACGAAATGTCGATAAGTATTTCGCGCGGCACTTTAACGATTCTGCCAGCTCACCGCCTTTATAGCATATGTATGTTACCTTCATGTGCAAGCCAATATTTTTACTGATGTTTTGACCAGTGCGATATCAACTGATCCACTATTAAGCACAATTAGATCTACTTAATTAAGTACAAGCAATGGTAACAATATACACTGCAACTGAAAAACTATATACAAGCAAACTTATGATTTAAAGAAAAGAACGGATATAATACGTATATAATGTATCAAAATTTCTCTACTTAAAGCACAGGAAAGAAAAACTGTTTGATCTACTGTGTTTTAATTAAATGGGACGAATCTGAAGTTTACCAAACCGCGTCTCAATCCACTGAACGCAAATGACACTTCCGTTAGCATTTAAAATTATTTTGCTTGCTCAAATCCTTTTCCATACGAATCATAACGTAATGACGAAAATGGACATTATTACACACACACACAGATGCAAGCATGTTCTTGCTGTTGTTGTTTTTCCTCTTCTTCTTCTTCTTATTATTATTATCATTATTATTATTATTATTATTATTATTATATTATTATTATTATTATTATTATTATTATATGTTTGACTTTTGCTTTGTATTTGTACAAGTTGGCTCTAAGTCTCACCCAGAGATCTCAAGAGACAACAAGTTAGAAGTTCATGATGGTGTTATGCTTCGGGTGTCCATATATTTGGTTTTGTACATAGTATTGTTCTTGAGAATGTTTAAGAAAGAAAAAAAAAGAAAATTGTGAGTTTGTTTTAAATTTTACATTACATCGACAGTATTTTACGTAGGATATAGGCAGTTCCCATGAGCACTACTTTTTGAATTTCTGTCATTTTGGTGTTTCCTAGTATCTGGGCAAGGTAGAAATCAGCTCTTTTTGCTATCATTCCTAGGGCACCTATGACAACAGGTATAGTTTTAGTCTTCAGGTTCCACATTTTGCTCATTTCTCTTTCAAGATCTTTACACTTGCTCAGTTTTTAGTAAGTCTTGACAGATACATTTATATCGATTGGGATAGTCGTATCAATGAGAAGGTATGATTTTTGTCTGAAGTCTTTCAATACAACGTCTGGCCTATTTGTATCTATCTTTCTGTCAGTTTGAATGGTGAGGTTTCAGAGAAGTAAGATGTGATCATTTTTAAGCACTGACGGTGGTTTGTTTTACCACCAGTTTTTATCATGGGGCAGGTCCAAGTTTTTGCAAAAATTGGTGCAGCACTATCATGCTTGTCGAGACACTCTGTAGGCGCAAGAAGACTGCTCATGGAGACAACATGATTAATGGTTTCATTTTGTTGTTGACATACACGAAATTTTGGGCTACTGCCCTTCTTTAATATGTTGGCCTGGTAGCTTCTTGTAGGTAGGCATTGATCTTGGGCTGCTATGATAAACCCTTCTGTTTCTGATTTTAAGCCAGAAGGTATTTAACCATTGATGGGAAAGTGCTTTGTCAACATCGGCATTATTAGATCTCTTTGGGTATTTGCCATTGATAGGTTTTTCTTGCCATTTATCAGTAAAAATATCTAAGGCAGCAGTTTTAACACGTGTTTTCATACGCTTAGCTTTTTCTGCACTTGTTTCCAGTACGTCTAATTCTGGGATTTGTTGTATTTGGAATTCACCTAGATATTCTTTTACCTGTTTTCTTACTGATTGTGATGCTTTCTTGTTTTCGTGCTTTAAGACAAGTTTGAACATCCAGTCCTCAGAGTTTTTCAGGTAGGTGTCTAGGCTAATTGTGACAATCTTCATTGTTATTGCCAGTTGTAAAAGTCCATGGCCTCCCTCATTTCTTGGCCGATAAAGTCGTTCTATATCTGCCTTAGGGTGGTGCATTCTGTGCATTGTCAACAATTTTCGTATTTTTCTGTCGACATTAATTATTTCAGTAATTGACCAGTTAATGATATTGAAAGTAAGTAATAATCGCTTCGATCCTGTTTCTTCCATTCAGCTCTGTCTTGAGCATTGCTCTTACCCTGCGATAACATTCCCTTCTGATCCTCATCACTGCATGTTTGATTCCGTCCCCTTCGAACACCCCTAGATATTTGTAGCTCTCCGCTTGGTTCTAACTCCTTTCTGACATTCTGCTGGTCAAGGTTAACGTTGGATGTTTCTGTCATTTTTCCTTTGATAAAGGGAGCTTTTGGACATGTATCGAGGCCAAATTGCGTCCTGATGTCATCGCTGAATTGTTTAACATTCGCTAGTAAGCCCTGTAGTAGTTGGTCAGTGTTTGCAAGGAGCTTTAAATCATCTATGTAAATGAAATGATTTATATTTTTATTAAACATTTTATAAGCGCACTATACATCATTGATCAATTTCGAGAGAGATATTAAGGCTAGTCAAAAGAGGAGTGGTGAAAGAGACTCATCCTGGAAAATGCCACATGAAATTCTTACATCTCCAGCATTAAGAGATTCATTGTCACTGTTCAAATTCAGTGTGATCTCAAACTTACAGACAAAAAGTTTCGCCGAGTACGTGCAATTTTATACATTTCCAGACATGTCTTAATCCAGCTATGTGGTAGACTATCAAAAGCCTTTTTTATAGTCTATCCAAGCTTTTGTGTCGTTTGTGGCAATCTTTCAAGATCATCTTACTGATGAGTAGCTGATCTTTACAACCATAGGACCCACGTTTAACAGCCTTTTTGCTATTTAGGGAATATGCTACTGATTATTATTGTTGTTGTTGTTGTTGTTATTGTTGTTGTTGTTGTTGTTGTTATTATTATTATTATTATTATTATTATTATTATTATTATTATTATATTATTATTATTATTGAGTGAGAGAGCAGTGCATGCCATCAAAGTGACACTGGGGTAAAATATACGAAGCCCAATATACCCATCATGACTACCCGTCTGATAAGGGTACACCAGGCACATGCATCACAACCATATGTGCGTGACATGGTGATCTCATATCAAGATAAACAGCACATGACCTTGCGGGTGGGGCCCATTTAGAATTTTCTTCAGGTTGAGTAGCCCATCCCGCTCAAAAGGTCCCTGAATAAGGGTTGTTTAAGGATGTTGAAAGAACCACCCATGTTTCCAGAGGTGAATTATTCAAACCCCAAAGAATCCCTCTCAACACATGGCTATGATGCTCCCCCACTACTTCTGCTCGTGATCAGAGATGCACACATCGTCAGCCACTAAGGGACATGCTCAACTGGTTAAGGTCAAACAACTGACAAGCAAATCTGTGGTATTGAGCAGAATATTTGCTGTAGCTCATCTTTTATACCAAGACAAAATAATGTACATGATGACACTTCCAATCAGTTAAGATCAGAAGCCATGAGAGCCACTGCCTGGTACTGCATCAGGGCATAGAAGCCATGAGAGCCACTGCCTGGTACTGCATCAGGGCATAAAAGCCATGAGAGCCACTGCCTGGTACTGCATCAGGGCATGCGGTACTGCATCAGGGCATTTATATTATTATTATTATCATTATTATTATTATTATTACCTTCTAACACTGGAGATGTACTACAGGGTCAGCAGCTCACTACCAGTGAACTAAGGTAACACGTCTTATTCTTCGAGCACCTTCCGGAGTATTCGAGCAGTTCCAAGCAGTGCTGTTTTCTGCAAGTGCTCCACCCTTATTGCAGCCCCTATTTGTTCCACGTGCTTCTCGAGATTTTTGTTCACTGTTCCCAGGGCTCCTACAATTATTGGTACTACTACTATCTTTTTCATCGACCAAAATTGCATAACTTCCCAAGTTAACCTGTCATATCTCTCGACTTTTCTTTCTTCCTAATCGCATACCTTTTTGTCAGCTGGGAATGCTATTTCTATGATCCAACATAGTTTGTTTTCTTTCTCAATTAAGATTATTTCCGGCTTCCTATTCCCTATCTCATGGTCGCACTGAATCATAAAATCTTTGCATTTCTATTTTCTACGATGCCTTCAGGCTTGTGGTCGTACCAATTGTTTGCTCTGTCAAGTCAATACTTGTGGCAAAATGTCTAATGAACAAGCCTGGCTATATTGTCGTGGCGTTTCTTATATTCCTTCTGGGCTAGTGGCGTACATTGGCTGGGAATATGCCATACGGTTTCACCGTTTTGTCCACAGATTCTGCACTTATCACTTTCTGATGTGTTGTCTATTCTGTATTTTATGTAGTGTGTTCTTTCTCTTTTCGATCTGACACGGAGATTTCCTTCGAGAGCATGTCTAACCCTGCCTGGATTCTTCATTTCCACTATCAATCTTTTCTTTTGTCACTCCCATTATGTTTCTTTTTCTTGACATCAACACCCACGTTTCCTGCTACAACTATACATGCTGCCATGGCCGAAGTGTGTTTGGCCATAGGTTTGCCCCCTTTTTTGTCTTTCATTCAAGAGGGAAGGCAAGGTTCATGATGAAATGCAGGACCTCTGTAATAGAAGGAAGGTCGGAAGGAAGGAAGGAAGGAAGGAAGGAAGTTATTCTGAAACTGTATATTGGCAACAAAGTGAACTCCACCATTGGCACCCAGGGTGCCGGAATCATGGTGAGAAACTCTACCATCCAAATAGGTCATACCAGAAATTGAACTCCAGAACGGAAACAGCCTGAACAAATACTGCAAGGCATCCAGTCTGACGTTTTTACAGTAGTACCAATCTAGCCAGCTTAGATTGTTACTCATAAAGACCCCGAAAGAATTTAAAATATTGATGATCGATGATCCCGGCAGAATTTGGACAAATATCACAAAGTATGCTTTCACGATTCTGTCAGTTCATTAAAATCTGATGTGACTTGGGAGCATACAAAAAGAACATAATTCATCTCTATACACGTCATCAAGAGGGAGTTTTAATTGCTTGACATAGTAGCCGAATCTCATTGAAATGACACCCTACCCAAAAAGATGATGCATGAGATAATTGTAAATTTTGATATACACAAGCATGGGAAGGTCATGAGTAGAAGGCTTTTGACGTATCAAAACCGCTCGATCGGAGCTGATCTGAAGCTAAACAGCAATAAGATCTGCAACTAGTAAACTCCCATAAAGCCTTTATCTGCACTGTATTACACTAACTCCAGTGTTATGACGTATTAATTACTAAGATGTTCACAACTCCACGATATTTTTTCATAGGAATCCAGTCCATTAATTAATCGCCACTTATCTTTTATCTTTGCCTTGTTTCAGTCATTAGACTGGGACATTGAAAATTTTTTAGTCAAATGAATCGACCCAATACCTAATTACTAAAGCCTGGTACTTACCACAAAATTACAGATGTAGGCGCAATGGCCCAGTGGTTAGGGCAGTCGGAGGATCGCGGTTTCCCAGACCGGGCGTTCTGTGTGTTTATTGAGCGAAAACACCTAAAGCTCCATTTTCTCTCACTCTTTCTTCCTGTTTATTGAGTAACGCAGCGATGGACTGGCGTCCCGTCCAGCTGGGTGGGGGGAACACATACACCACAGAAACCGGGAAACCGGGCCCATGAGCCGGGCTAGGCTTGAAAAAGGGCGCATAAATAAAAAAAAATAAACAGAACAGCACCAGTTGTCAACCAGTGGTGAGGCGAACACACTCAAAAACATACACACATATACACACACACACGCACATATATACAACAGGTTTCTTTCAGTTTCCATCTATCAAATCCACTCACAGGGTTTGGTCGGCCTGAGGATATAGTAGAAAACACTTGCTGAAGTTGTAATGCAGTGAGTCCGAACCCGGAAACATGCAGTTGGGAAGCAAATTTCTTACTGCACAACCTACGCCTGCACTTGTATCAACATATATGAACCGAAAAATAGAATGGTTGCCCTGACATAATTTGAACTGGAATTATAAAACAATCATAAATGAATGCTACAACAGATTTAAACTGATATTCACAACCAGTTGTAACACCGTTACACAGGCCAACATTCAATTCTCGAATATTACATTGTCACGAGACTTTTACATCTCAATATCTCAATATTCTATCTATCGCCATACATGAAAACTCTATTTAAATGAAACAGCAGCAGCAGCTGAAGCTGTGGCAATATATGAAGTCATGAAATAAGTATTTCTGTTGCTTAGATGTTTTATGTTTTACTAGCTGCTGAGAAATTTTATATTACCGCAGTCATTGTCAAATTTATATAGATACACACAGACACACATACACACAAACGCACACGCACACACGTGCGCACACACACATACACACACACACACACACACACACAACACACACACACACACACACACCACACACACACACACACACACATATATATATATATATAATATATATATATATATATATATATATATATATATATATATATATATATACACGTATGTATATGAAGAATTTCATTTCGAAATGAAAAAAAAAAGCTTGGCAAAAACAAAAGCCCAAAATATGTTCATATTTTTGTTGATTTTTCTGGTATTTTTTATATATTTTATATACCTATGTTATTTTTAGATAACACATTAAAATTTCGAATTCTTGCAAATTCTTTCTCTCTCCCATCTTTCTTGTTGTCCCTTCTCTCCATCTCTCTCTCAACTTCTCTCTTCCTCTGTCTTTCTCTCTCTCTCTCTCACTTTATTCCCTCGATCTCCGAGATTTCTTTTAATCTTCATGATATTTGCATTGTTTCTGTGTATTTTATTCATTTAATTTGCGCGTGTCATAAAGCAACAGGCAGGCTTCCGGCATGTTGGTGCTGCAAAACTGCTTTTAATACATGACTGAATACAAGATCACACTACTTCTATCTTACGTTACTAATGCCCTTCGGTGGCGATTAAACGTGACGCAGTATCATTTAACTTCCCTATAAATGTGTGTCTAAGTAAGACATCCTTTATCAATTTTATGCGTGGAACTTGCACCACCTTCAGCTCTAACATTCTTCGTGATATCAAATTCCCACAATTGTTTTAATAAATTCACAAACGTACCTTTTGAAAAGTATTTACTTCATTTACACATTACACAATTACATTTATACATTTGACAGAATATATATTTCTTTTAAATGTATGCTGATTCTTCTTCACCCAACAAATTATAAGTTTAAAGAAATATTTTGTCGAGTTACCATACCATTGGACAAGTGGCTGAATAGCGATGGAACGTACCAATTGAACGCTGTGGTTCACAACAAAGATTTTCAACCGACTATTTTTTTCCAGCTATAAACTTAATGAATGTTTCATAACCTTGCTGAAATGAGTCGAGTTGAAGAGGGACAAGCTTCACCAGAAGTATTTCCCCCATACATGCTACACTGTTTGAAGAGTAGCTGTTTACTGATGCTTTACCCGGAAATAGATAATGGGACCTTGCAAATTATTGTTGAAAACAAAATACATGAAATCTAAATGATTACCATGAAAGTTTCCGGAAATTTCTCCTAAGTTGTTCGGTGCTATTATCTTTTGCTCAGTTATATGAAAAGAGATAGTGACATACGAAAACTAGTATTGTAACACATATCAATCTCTCGTCTGATGCTAATTGGTGGAATGAGATTATTAATGGGAAAGCCTCCTTCATGCTCAAGTTTCAGCGCTACGCTCTGATGCTTTGACGGTGGTCATAAAGCCTTGCGTGTATAATATTTCTAATTTTGCATTAGGGGCAAGATCAATTACTTTTTGCAGAGGGTGAGGAAGACAACTTAATTAACCGACTACTAGTGATACTTTACGGTATTCAATCAATGATGCGAAGTAATGCAATGTCAGGATTTGATCTTTAAACGTCGACCGACGACAGGAAATGCCGTAAGGGATTCACTGCAGCTTTTTATCGTTACTGATTGTTCCTCGCCACATTCGACATAAACAAATATTGATTTGTTTTCATTGACACGAAGAGAGAAAACTGCAAAGTAAGAGTATTATCGATAAAATCGACCCAACTATGTTTTGAGGGGTACTTATTTTATCGATCTCTAATTGATTTAACTCGATCTTTGCAAGGTTTCAATTCAGAACTCCGAGAGGTAAAAAAAATACATAAAAACCATAAAAGCAGCAACACTAAAACTACGACATAATTGACTTCTGAAATAACAGGTTATTTTTTTTAACGCCAAGGTTCACAAGTAAACACAATGAAACAAAATGACATTCTATCTATATTTACCTAACACAAGGTGTAAATATAACAACATATTTACAATACAAGAAAGGCAATCCAACTAATTTTTCGACTTTCAAATTTTTTCTCATATATCAATTACTAAAGGCTGAGTGCTGTGTAACTGCTACACAGATATATACATAGACATAACAGAAGTAAATAGACAATCTTATAATCGTTAAAATTTATGTAAATCTGAAATTATACATTCAAAGTATTTATTAGTTATTATAATGTGAATATCTAATATTTACTAGACATGCCCTTTGCCTTTTTTAATGCAAGGACCCTATTAGGCATGCTACTGATTAGACGACGAATATTCTCTGGAAGAATTCCATGCCAAGTTTCATCAAATAATCTCAAAAGACCTGGCTTTGGGAGTGTTTTTTTTCTTTTCTTTTTATGAAGTGTCCTGTCCATTATGCCCCAGAGATGTTCAATTGGGTTCATATCCAGTGACTAGCTTGGCCATAAAAGCTTTTTTAATGCCATTCTCTTCAAACCAATGTTGGGTCTTTTTAGCTGTGTAACAAGAAACCCCATTTTCCATAAATAAAGAGTCGTCTTTAAAGATTTCACCACTAGAGAAGACTGGAAGGAGTCCTTTCTGCAATATGAACACTTATTTATCTGAGTTTATGTTTCCCTCATACTTCATCAACTCTAATCGACCATTGCTTCAAATTGCTCCCCAGACTACACCGGGAAAATATTATGCTCCACTTGTTGGTATATGAAGGGCGCTGTCTATCCCGAAGTGTTAAACCAAAATGATATAGTTAGCGGGAAGGTTTGTCGTCAACTGAACAAAATTGCACAAAAGTTTGCGACCATTATTGTCAATTGCAAATGGATGTTTCTCTAACAAGATATTGCAAGTCAATAAGGGAAAGATTATGCAACTACATATGGAAGTTTTGCCTCATTCTCCTTACTTTCCTGGCTATCATTGTTTCAGATCATTGCAGCATTATTTAGAAGAAAAGCAGCTTCTTAATTGTCAAGAGGTTAAATGTGATATACTAATGATATTGAGCGTCTCGCTGCTTCCTAGCCTTACGAACTTTATGCCTGAGGGATGAACAACATGAGAAATAGACATGGTAATTTTCAGATAAACGGGATATATTTTGATTAAATATATCAATTAAGACCGAAGAATTTGTTTCTTTCCCATTTTGAAATGCCACAGTACTTTCTTTCTAACATATACACACATACATACAGAATACTTTCTCTCACGCGCACTCACACACGCAACTATACACACATGCAAACATTCACACACACACATCTCAAAAACAAAATGGACACACCATATTATACATTTTTATATCTGTGCGGACACAATCTGCTGCTTTAAACTTCTTAATGCATTACCATTTTCACTCAACAGTATATCCTTTACGATAACTATCCCAGCCCCAAACACGAGAAGAAAAAGTGTGGTCTGATCTTCAAAGTGGGCGGATTATGAGTCAATCAGAGTGTGTATTTAGCCAGCGTAAGATTACACAAAGACTTATAGACAAAAACTTGAGCATTCCTCTTGCTACAGTCAACAGTGTGACTGTACAACCCACCTTTTGTACAATATTCTGCTAATGTCGATCTGAGCTCTCTCACAGGCGTCTTCATGCTGCTAGGTGGATTCTGGAAAAATCATCTCCGTTGTGAGACACATGTCGCAGAGTAACTCCCAATAAACTCGAGTATTTCTGTGTTTCTGTGAGGGTTATCCATCTACTTCGATACTCAGATGAAAACAATAATACTTTATGAAGTCTGAAGCAACACGTAGTAAGTTTGACTGATAAAACGGTATAGTGAGGGGTGTCTGTTTACTATTGAGATGTCTGTGTGTGTGTGTGTGTGTATACCGTTTTATCTCTGGGGACCTACTACGAGTCGTTTTCATAGCATTTTTTCGATGGCCCGATAACTGAAGAGATGTCGGCGTGGGTTTCCGCCCCGACATCCGAAACACGGAGCTTTATCAAGGCTACGGAATAATTGTCACATATATTTCTAGATAAATTCCGCTATTTACATAATATCGATTCTCTTTCATTCTTTTGTTGCCTTGTCATTTCCATCAATATATATATATATATAATATATATATATATATATATATATATATATATATATATATATATATATATATATTTCAGAATGAGATAAAAAAAACCAAGGCTGTGAAGATTACAGCTGTTTCCACGATATTTTATATATATATATATATATATATATATAGATAGATATATGTATATATATATGTATATATGTATATATGTATGTATATATATGTATATATGTATGTATATGTATATATATATGTATATATATATATATAATATATATATATATATATATATATATATATTTGTGTATATCCGCATCTCTCGCTGTGGTTATTTTAACCAGAGTTCCTTTATATTATAAAGGAAATAATTAATTCCATTGTCACATACCGATACACGTGTATTTGAGGTGATACTTTTCTCGCAATTAACTTGATCTGATACCGTGTATTGGAATTTAAGCAAACTTAAATCCTGTGAGAGATATTCTAAATCATTTGAAAGCTCAAAAATATTGCAAAATTCAGTTTTCATTTCTTACTTGCAGAGATGTGGAAACTTTCATCGCACCAATACGACCTGGTCTCCGACGCAGATCCACTGCAACTGTTTATAACATTGCTAATGTTGACTTTTTATTGGTTTTATAGTTTCATGTCTCTCTCTCTTTCTCTCTCTTCCTCTCCCTCTCCCTCTCCCTCTCTCTTTCTTACTTTTACTCTCTCTCCTTTCTTTTTCTCTCTCTCTCTCTATCTATCTATCTCTATCTCTCTCTCTCTCTCTCTCCGCTCGCTCTCTTTTTTCTCTCTCTCTCTCGTGTTGAACTTATGGTCGAATAGGTATACGGTGTAGCTGTTTTCCGACTTCTTCACATCATTCGTTGTTAGTCGATTCCAATTTCCATTCTTTTGCATATTTACAACTTTATAGGTATTATTATCATTATCATTATCATGTTCCACTTTTTTCTTCCTTCACTTCTCTTCCAACGTTTCTCTTTTATATTTCTTATCTCCTCCACTTGTCTTGATGGATATCTGAAATTATGCATATTCCGTTCGCTATGTATAGATATAAGATATTTTTTGATACATCTTTATTGCCGTTTAAGTCTTTAGAAATTAGATTTTTGCTATATAGATTAAATTCATTTTAACCATGTGGTATAAAAAGTAGGGAGATAAATACTTATAAAGAATTAATATTGATGAATCTTTCTGCACAAAATCACACTTGCCTATGCATACGCACATATGCATACACATATGATATATATGTGTGTGTGTGTGTGTGTGTGTGTGTGTATGTATATATATATATATATGTATGTATGTATGTGTGTATGTACATACATACATACATATATACGTACATACTTTGATAGAAAGAGAGAGAGATTACAGAGCAGAATTACACCAGTAGTAATAATGGTGACTATATGTATGTCTGTGTGCATATGTGTGTTTATATACATGTGTTTGTGTAAATATATATACATACATACACACACACACACATATATATATACATATACATACGTACATACATACATACATACATACATACATACATACATACATACATACATACATACATACATACATACATACATACATACATACATACATATGTACATGCATGCTTACTTACTAACGTACTTGCATACACAACGTTATATGCGTTTAGAACTAATCACCACAATTTCAGTTCCAATAAATTTGCTTATCAGTTGTTTATGCGATTCATTGTCATACTTAAAGCTGTAAGTAATTTGTTGTAGTCTTAAGCCGGATATGACCGATATTCTCAGTTGCAGCTCTAATGTTGTAAATATCTCACGAGTGTGGCTTAATTTTGTCGAACCAAAATCAGCGTTCTCTGCAGGACGTTTCGACAAAAGTTTCATTATGGCATCTACCTAACTTGGATCTTGTGGTATAGTAGGCACCAGATTATGGTGCCTACTAGCAGATGGATAAAGCAACGTCCATATTGACTATAGCGTAGTAGGACGGCTAAACTTGTCAACTCTGATAATGAAACATTTAGAGCAATCAAATCTATTTCCCAATATCTTTGTTATTGGATGTAATATTTCTTCGAAAATCTATGATATTCTATCTGCCGTATCTGTTCTGGATATTTATATTCTGAGATCAAATTCCACCACCTAGTTAATATCCTATCAATAGTAAGGTCATTGCAGAATACTACCGTGTAGCAAATGTGAAATAAAGACGATTGTATGAAATATATTCTGTTTTAGTTTATAAAAGTCCTGTGTATCCGAAGTATACCGCAATATTTCCATTAATATGTGGGTATATCTATATATATCTATCTATCTATCTCTCTCTCTCTCTCTCTCTATATATATATATATATATAATATATATATATATATATATATATATATATATATAAACTTACTTGGAGAAGAGAAATAGAGAAATAACGCGTGCGTTCGGTCATATAATAACAATATAATAAATAAATAAAATATATGCATACATACATACATATATGTAGCTTCGTGCTTTCAACAAGCATACATCGACTTCCGTCTTTCGCAACCCGAATTTTCACATGCGTTCTAACAAATTTTTCCATCGTCTAGGCCTAAAAAAGCCCTTATTGTTGGTTCCCTGTCCTGTTATTCTTTATTTGTACTGTTTTTTCTACTGCTTTTACGTCCTGTTCTTGTCACTTGTTTTACCCCTCTGCAAAATAATTTTATTTAATTCCTTTTGCAGGAAGGACTGCTTCGGCCTGGCCGGGTTTTGCCCTTATCTTCGAAACACGCATTGAGTCGAACCAGGGGCAGCTGATAAAGGGGAATTTTCCTTGTATTGTTTGTCCTGTACTCTGTTCTTTCGTTGTTAAAAAAGTCCGTTTCCTTGTTTGATTTTATGTTTTCGTTTCTCGTTGTGTTCTACGTTTATTTGTGGTGTCCTGTACTCATATATATATATAAGTATGTACATATATGTATGTATATATGCATATATTTTATTTATATATATATATATATCATAAATAGAATGGACAATACAAAGGACAACACAGGAGGAACGATTTTTAACAAATATGGTATTAACTTAGCGCTTAATCAGAAAGGCAAAGTGTTTTAACGTTTTGGATACCAGTTCTTCATCAAACGAAGAATGAGAAAAGCATAGATGTAACGAGAAAGAGAAATAGTTAGTAATAAAACAGGCGATTGGTTAGAAACAAAGTAGGAACGTTGTTCTGTGGTTAAGTTTATAAGGAAGGAAAGAAGAAAAATTCAGAAAGAAGAATACGTAGATGCCAGTTTATGCGGGTCTGGAAGCTGGTATGAATGAGATGGGGTATGTATTTGTGTGATCGTATGAGAACATTGCTTAGCGTAGCACAGCTGTGTGTGTGCGTGCGTGTGCGCGTGTGTGGGGAGAACAATCCTGCTTCCATAAAACGTCGACCTTTTGGAATATTTCTCCCATCCATGCGTTTGGTTGCCACGGTTAACTTGCAAATATTTCAAGCAAGCAATAACATCACTTATCATCTCGTTTTCGGAGTGCTATCAACAGCAATGGGAAGAATATTTTCTTCCCTTCTTCCAGACTGAAATACAAAGAAAAATATATGGCAATGTCAGACAATACATAGTGATTCAATCTTACACTGAAGGTGTTTCAATTAACTTACCAAAAATAAAACAGCATGGGTTTCATAACCTTCTGTCAGTCTTTCACCTGAAGCAAGCATGTATGAGTATGTGCACATCTGTATATAAGTGTGTGTATATACGTATAAATCCGCATATATATATATATATGTGTGTGTGTGTGTGTGTGTATGTATGTATGTATATATACATATATATATATACATATATATATATATATATAATATATATATATATATATAATATATATATATATATATATATATATATGATATATATATATATATGTATGTATATACGTATTATATATATTATATATATATATATATATCATATCATATCATATCATATTATATTATATCATATTATATTATATTATATTATATTATATAACATAAACGTACTGAAGTGGAAACGAATCAAAAGTACTAAAATAAAATATATATTTCAAAAGTTGAAATTAATTATGCTTGCGTGTGATAAACGCATGTATTATAAAGCCAAGTGTATTTACGACATTACCAAAAGCACAAGGGAGATATTTGCCAGAAGCTGATTCGTTTATGCAATACTATTATGATAAAAAAATCTACGAAAATTACACAATAAACTTAAAGCAATGTTCGAACAATAATATAGAATGTGATTCAGAAGTCCCATTAGCATTTGAATTATATATAATGTTCTGCTATATAATTTGTTATCATTTCTATTTTAAATATATATTTTATATACTGGCTTTGCTCTTTTGTTATGGATATCCCTTTTATATATGGTCTTTCGAAACTACATTCATCATATAGGCGCAGGTGTGGCTGTGTAGTAAGAAGCTTGCTTCCCAACCACATATTTCTAGGTTCAGTCCTACTGCGTGGCACCTTGAGAGCTGTCTTTTACTAAAGCCTAAAGTGAGTGGATTTGATAGATGGAAACTAGAAACCCGTCGTGAATATACATATATACATACATACAAGCATACATACATACATACATACATACATACATACATACATACATACATACATACATACATACATACATACATACATACATACATACATACATATATATATAAATATGTTTGTGTGTGTGTGTGTTTGTTCCCCGCCACCGCTTGACAACCAATGTTGGTTTGTTTATGTCCCCGTAACTTAGCACTTCAGCAAAAGAGACCATGGGATAATTACTTTTCTTACAAAGAATAAATCGTAGGGTCGATTTCTTAGACTAACACACTTTACGTTAGTGCTCCAGCATGGCTGCAGTCAAACGAATGAATCAAGTAAAAGAATAAAAGAATCAAAAGTTCAGAGCTTTTTATGTTACCATGAAATAGCACAATGCAAGGTAATCCTGTTCAATTATCCAGCTAGTCCGGCTACCCGTGGATTGTGTAATATGAAAGTCATAGCAATAGAGCGAATAAACTGGGATACCGCAACCGTAGTAATCAACGAGTGAAGTGGGAATCAGTACTAAAGCATACAAAGAAAGGGGTGAATGAAATCTATAGGGATGAGGTGCGATGCATGAACTCAGGGCAGAGAAAGAAAGAGAGATGTACATTAAGGAACATCAGTGGCTTCGAACTACCAATTTGTAATCTTTCCATTCTATCAATGTACCATTGGAACACCAACACAAGTTAGATTAAATAAGTAAACCTATTTCATTGAAAAATATAAGCCAAAACTTAACCATTTCTAACATTTTTAAATAAGGAAACTCACCTCATTGAAAAAAACCAAACCACTTTTAACATTCTATTCCTTCTAAACCTAGTCGTTCGCGACATTTTTTATTATCGCCATTATACCGGAAAAAATCCCTGATTACCTTCCACTGTCTGGAACTCCGTATTTCACAACATAGCGAAGACATGACACGATATAGGTAAAGAAATTTGAGAACTTTGAAAAGAAAATACGAAACTGTTACTATACGCAAACTTTTCCAACATTTTTCTAACATAACGATTTGAATATATTCTTTCACCATGTAACACAAGCCTTCTGTAGTTTTTTCACCC
>NC_042999.1:84896496-84921496 GCF_006345805.1 Octopus sinensis
CCTGTGTACGTGTATGTGTGTATGTGTGTGTGCGCGCATGTGTGTGTGCGCGCATGTGTGTGTGTGTGTGTACAGACCTTGAAATTACTTCCATGCATATGTATATACATACATTTGTGTGTATGTGTACATTTATCTTAACCGAAGGATTACTAAGACAAGTTTTCGATCAAGTACTCAACACCATTCTTAATAGTTTTACGAAAACACATTTATAAGTGTTCTGTGAGATTCTGTGATCTATATGTCTTTCTCAGAAATATTAGCTTTGTATTAAATGAAATGTTTGTGATCGATAGCCGACTCTCGATCGATGTCTAGTTTAGCCAAGAGCTGACCTCTCGCTTTGTAGCACGCGTTCTAGTATAAACAAATATTAATGTATTTTGATTTGATATTAAATGGTGTTATCTTAAAGGAGATGTAACTGTGAGTTCGTGATGTACATGCTTGTCTAAAAAATATGGACTGCTAAAAAGCAATGAAACGGTCTTAATCGGGGATTGAATTCAGCCAGTTGACTTCGTGAGCTGCATGCATATTGCTTGTTCCATAGCTCATATACTATAATTCATTGCAAGAAAACAGAATAAAATATCGAAAGAAATAAAATAATATATCAAATATAATTTGACCAGAAGCTAAGTAAATAAGAGAAAGTTGTTACAGGAGACTAATGATAATGGTATTTTTTTAAAACTAGAAACAACACAAAAATGTGAAACAAAACAAAGCCTCAACGAACTGCTTTAAATTAGACGTTTATTGATCTTACTTACAGTAATAAGGAAGCCAAAGATATTCTATCTTGGCATCAATAACACATACGGTAACAGTGCTCCAAAAATGGAGAGAAGAAAACCAAATAGATATCCTTTTTATACAAATTTGCTAAATTAATACAAATGGCTTACAAAGTAGACACGAATATATATATATATATACACATATATATATATATATATATATATATATATATATATATATATATATATATATATATATGTATGTATACATATACAAGCTATAAAAAGAGGGCAAATTTGTTGTTAATGTTTTTGCTCGGTGTTCTTGTTATTAATTTTAGCTTTCTTGTCCATTTGGTTTTGATTATTTGTGTGTTTGGTTCTTCTTTTTTGTTATTGTTGTTCGTGGTGTTCGTAATTTTTTGGGTATTTTTTCCTTCTTTGGTATTGCTTTATTTTGGTTGGAGATGTTTTTTTTCTCGTCCATGATTTCAGTAAATTACTAACTAAATTGTTTGATTAGTTGACGAAGATCGTTTCTCTTCTGTACTTTTTGTTTTGCTTCTTTCTCTCTCTTCTGCCCCCCACACGCACACACACTTGTACACATGCACATACTCTAATGTAGACACACTGTCTCCTGTCTCTCTCTCTCTCTCTCTCCATTATATATAAGTGTGTGTGTACGTTGGTTTATATATGTATGCATGAATACATATATCCATCTATATCTATAACAATTTATATATATATATATATATATATATATATATATGTATATATATATATATATATATATTATACATACATATATCTTACATATATATATATATATATATATATATACATACAAACATATATTACACATATACACTGTATATCTATTGTATATGTAGATGCACTCACACACACACAGATACGCAAACACACACAAACATATATATGTGCACAATTGAATACATCACCGAAGATATAAATAGTTGATTATTAAAATAGATAAATATATAGGTGGATAAAATGTGAGACGGTGGCAGAAGGAGACCGACAGATAGACAAACTGACGGACAGACAATCAGACAGCTAAACAGAGACTGTAGACATAAATAAACAAATAGGGCTCTATTCAGCTCTGACACTGCTTACAGCTGTCAGTTGTATCTGCCAACGTCACGTATTTGCAACTTATAGGTTGAACCAATGAGATTCACCTGTCTTGTAACGATGACACTGATAAGGTACAAACTTTATCACTTCGACAACAGACCGAAATATTGATTCCTAGAATAGGCATAATGCCACAATTCATGGTTACTTAATTTTACAACGTAGGAATACTACAGTCATCCCCGATGGGATTTGAAATCAGAACTCAAAGGGAAAGGGAATCACTGAGATGGGATTCTACTTTTTGCTAAGATCAGTGTTCTAGTGCGAATAGAGACGTAATCCCAAAATTGTGTCAAAAGACAGTGATATTTTTCCTGTCTCCTTTTGTTCTTATTAGCATATCTCGAGATTAGTCCACGTTACGTTTACTCGACCAAAGAGATTATATGATATTCAAGTTTTTAGAAAGGCGAAAATATTTTGTGACCCAATTTCCACTATTCTGTTACAAGTGTCTTGTGGATACAATTATATATCGGGAAGAACTTTCTGTGATGTTTGCTTAGATTTTTCTGAAACACTATAATTGTTTGTAGATAGAACCTAGCTCCATAGAAGCTGCATGTCGAATAGATGGGACACGGCCAAAGTTTCTAAATACTAAGGGATTTATTTGTTATTGTATTTTGTATAAAGTTGGCAGTTCATTAATAGCTATGCAGCCAAAAGTAGGCGGAGCCAGGCTGAATGTTTTAAAAAAGTTTGTTTTGCAATCACAAGGTCTCAAGTTCGGTCGCTCTGTGTGGCACACTGGTCAAGTGTCTGTGGCTATTATATCGGTCCAACTTAAGCAGTGTCGGTGACATTGGATTGGCGGAAAATATGCAGTGTCATATCTGATAGACTGTACGTGTCCTTCAAAGTGACAACCTTGTATATACACTGTGGCGAGCTGATTCTCCTCTGAGTATTACATTAACGGTACGGTTGTCTGTGAGATGCTCAGCTACTTTAGCACCAATTCAATGAGTAAGTAGGTAATTCAGTTGCGCGAAAAACTAGATTTTCGTCGTCGAAATCTACGGAGAACCATTTACTTCAACTACATTGCTTTACTAAATTAGTGCCTCACTTTCATCTCATTAATCTTTATATGTAGCAAATAGAGAAGCAAAGTATAAATATCAGTCTATAATCAAAGAAATGTAAATAATTCAAAAATTCCCAGTGAGTTTCATTATTCCATCTTGTGCTTAAATTGATTTTGAAACCCTAATCCGTTCTGTCTTCCTTCTGATTTCACTTTCAAGTTGGGTATGCAGAAAAACATCCAGTTGTTAAATGGTACGACTTCAATAAAAAAGACAAACCTTTTAGTTGAAACACAGTGATAAGAGAAATATTACGTTTATAAAAATCTTGGTGAGGGTGGCAGCAAAATCAGTGCACTTTGTCTTACTGTTAATAGGTGATAAGGAGAGGAGGCTCAGACAGAGAAATAAAACAACTTCTGCACCATATTAATAGCATCTTGGCTTTCTGCTCTCAACCGCAACTGGCAGCTTCTTTCCGTTGAACAGCTGGTTTAGGTCTGGGATCCTTTCCACCTCATTGTCTACAATTCAATGCCGTTGGCTATACAGACCACAAATTTATGGTCTTTACGCTCGACTTAGACAGGCTGCAGTGACAGGTATTCGGTTACTGACAACTGAGCGCGTTTTCCCCAGCGTGCCAAGTTTACAGAGACAGGATTAGAAAAACTAGTTAAGAAGTACTTGACGAGGCAATCAGCAATAACCTATGGTGGTTAACCTTGAAAAGGGCTCTTAGATTAGAATCGTTAAAATTCAGTAAGGAATAGTAACACTTAATTAGAGAGTAGAGGGTAAGTTAGTTTGTAACCTAGAATGTACACTTAGGAAAAGCGTTGCAACTGACGTCCTGGTGGTGAGATTGACCCTTGACCGATCCTTCAACGATAAGCACGAAGACTGCATTGTCAGAGATATGAGACATGCTTTAATGCATGAGAGAGTGAAAACTATTCGATTGCCCATTACTCTAATAAATGCAGAGTTGAAAATTTTGGCCAAGGTGTTACCTAAGCGGGTGGTGTTTGTTGTCGATATCCTGGTGGGTGAGACACAGGCATATTCCGTACCAGGTGGATATGCCTGCAACAAACTCCACTTCAAGTGATACATCATAGAAAAGGTGGTTAAAGAACCTGGTATGAGTGGGGCTTTGATCAATTTAAATCAGTCAAAAGCGTTTGATAGGATCGGCAATCAGTACTTGGCGGCTCACCTCAAGACAGCTGGTTTAATGTTTGATTTTGATCAAAGTAATTAGCAACGTTGGCATCTCTCATCGATAGTCTGATGATTCATAAACATTCACCATCGCGAACAGATATCTACACGACCAACTCGTATAATACATCATAGAACTCGTATAATACATCTATAATCATAGAACTCGTATAATACATCTCCAACTCGTATAATACATCATAGAAAAAGTGGGCAAGAAGCTTAGAACAATTGAGGCACTGAACAACTTAAGTCAGTCAAGAGCATTCGATAGGGTCAGTCACTAATACTTGAGGGTTGTCTTCACTGCATGAGGTTTCGGTTCCATCAGAGGCTGGATTACTGCAAAGTACAGAATTGCGTACTATAGGAACCATTTAGTTTCTGCGTTCTGGCCATGAAGGTTGTCCGCTCTTATCTCTTCTTTACGTACTGACACTTCAGCTGTTACTACAGAAAGTAGAGACATAATTGGTTATCCCGCGCAAACTAGGATGCGGAAGATATGTGTTGACGTACTCAGACGGTGACACATAATAGTGTTGTCGAAGAGCAGATACAACGAGATGTTCGGCACTGCTCTAAATGTGTAACAGCAGTGAAATTGAACCTGGCAAAATTGGTGTGCCTGCAACTCCACATCTGGAGAGACAGGTAAATGCCGTTTAACAGCATTATGAGATGTTGGACGGACGGACGGACCGTTTAAATTCTTTATGGTCTGGTTTGATTCAGATCAATAAGTTAGGAGTAAGTAACAAACAGGACGGCCAGTGTTATCCAAATATTGGCAGAAAAGAAATTATTTCGCAAAAGCCGGGCAGATGAGGCAAATGCTTTCATCGCCTTCGTCATCAATTACTGTCTGATCATTGCGATCGTTCAAGTTCCTCATTGACCGAACTGAAGCGTCTCTCCTTCAGTGTTTGTGTATGTTTGTTCATGCGTGCGCGTATGCGTGTGTGTGTACGTGTGTGTGTGTGTGTGTGTGTGTGTGTGTATGAAACGACTCGTTCCAATGGTCGGTTGCTTCATTTGTTGTACAGCATCTACTGCAGAGAAAACTGGCCTTGCAGGGTTGCGCTCATGGAATGCGACATACCAGATATTCGTTGACAGAGTCAGGTGTGATCACCATTAGTAAGACTCTTTTTTCACAACTCGTCTGTCTCACAAAAGAGCAGCCCTTGGTTTTAAACAGAAAAGAGACATACCGCTTGACACCTGAATGCCATTAATTGCACACGGCCCATTAATAGTCCACATTGATATTCTGTAGAAGATTGATGGTGGGGAAACGCAATGATTTTCTCGGAGAATCTCTAGATGCCGATGGAAATCGAGTGGCTTGTTTAGAACTGGATGATTCCTAGAAATTCCTAGCCTGTCAGTGCTACCGGCGGTCGGGGTGCACTGTCGGTTCGAAATAAACTCAAAAGTTATGGTGGGGTGGTAACCAAGCCTATTCTAAATGCGCGCAAAGTAACGTTACTATTATGCAAGTGCTCACCTCGTGCCCGAGCATTAGAGACTAGTGAAGTTATATCGAGCACTTGCTATGAAATGTTAGACAGATCCTGCTATCAGCTGTGTAGAGAACGAAGACTCAGTAGAGAGTATCCTGTGGTATTCGGTTTCGTTCCTTTACATTTAGAATTCAAGTCCCGTTGGGTCCGACTTTGCCTTCATCGTATCGAGTTTTAATGAAATAAGTATCAGTGGGGAATTAGGACTGGCTTTAACGGTGGATATATGTCACACCTTAAATGTGTAGTTTTGCGTATGTTAGAAATCATTACATTTACGAAGGTAGTGAGCGAAAGGATTCATGGAATTTTAAACCAAAGGCATCACCGCATTTACTTACATCCATTTTCCGTCTTAATTCAAGCTGTCTTTGTTTTTTTTGGTTTTTTTTGGGGGGGGGAGTCATATTTTAGGTTCGATAATATAAGTTTTAGTTTAGTACCACTGTAGATATAAAGGTCAAGTTCATGAGCCATAATGCACGACCTTGTATCTATGGTAAAAATTATTATTATGGTACCAGAATTTGGTGTGTTGTATAAACAGCAGGGTGCCGGTCTTAATAATGCATTTTTCAGTCTTGTTTCTTAGCCTTCCTTTCAAATTCACATAACGATGAGATAAACTTTACCTTCTATTTATCCATGACTGCTAAAATATATACCAGTCAAGTACTGAGTCAATGATAGCTTTAAACATCCTGTCCGTAAATATTTGTGGCCACGTGCCAAAGCTAGAAATCTTTATCGTTAATACAGGTTGGCTGAGAGATGTATATCTTCGTCATTGTTATTATAACCTGTCGAAACTTGAAAAATCTAACGATAAAGAAATGGCTTGGCGTCTAGCCATTTACGCCGAATATACTTCGCAGCTCACTTCAGTGATTAATATATACCTATCATAAAGCCTTGGAATATTTCCACCCTGATTTTAGTAGTACACATATTTTATTCTTCATATGTTCGATTTTTTTTTTACGTAAAGGTTACCTGCATGTGGCAGACCTGTTTAACTGCTTATTTTTTTCATTCTTCTCAGTTAGAATAATCGTTGGAGATGGCCAAGACAGTAAAATAACAATGTATATCCTTTAAACATAAACAGAAGGTACTTTAAATATGTTAAATTCAAAATACAATCGTGATTGTTAGATTATCTAACTTTCTTTTTACTTCTTGCTTTGGTTTTCTTATAAATTTAGTAACATTAAACTACTGAAATTAGTTTGTTCGATTAGATAGATATTCCTTACAATAGAATAAAGAAGAATATCTCAAAAGTAAGCTAAAAGTTTTCATTTGATGCAGATGTCACAGAGAGTGTAGAAAGTAGATATTTCACTTACTTCACACTTCTTTTGTCTCTGGCCATATTCATATAACTCGCGAGAAATAGCAGCCTGATCATTCTCAAATCATAGTCTACAACAATTTCAAAACGAGAACAAAGGATATGTTAAAAAAAAGCAAAATATGTGACGGTAACTGTATAAATGTCGTCTGTTCGTTTTCATTCTAAGGCTCGAATTTGATCCTCAGTTGAATTATTAGAATTCATTTTGTGAAATACAAAGTGATTAATTGCTGAGTTAAAATCAAAATCCATATACAAGGAAAATAAGACACCATGAATAATCTAGCCCTCAGAGACAGAATCTCAGTTGCAATGGAAAGACGATTCGATATGCATGTATAAGCCTGCTCCGATTCATATAGTTATAGAGGTTCCGAGTTTAGAACTAAGCTGATGATTTTAGATAAATCTTCCTCTAGATAAAAGCTGATAACTTCTGATACCGAAGAAATTGTACTCATTACTACATGCCAATGAATTATCTGGCAACTCTGAAATGCTTATTGCTGCTTTCAGGACTAATTAGTGCCAAGTTAGAGCTACTTGTCATGGCCAGAACAATACGAGTTGATGGCAGTGTTCTCTAGAAGGCTAGAATTAATATCCACATTAATATTATGGTTAGTCATTTAAGTTTTTTGAAGAATGATGAAAGTAATAATTTACTATTCCACATCGCTTATAATTTAACATCAATAATGTCAGAATTAGAGAAGGAATTGTTACTTTTCTAAAACCATATACTACTTACCTGATATGTCGCTTAAAACTTGCTCCAGGTAACAATTTTTATGAGAGAGGAATGAGATTCTATGATATCCGTGCTGTTACCAGAAGCATTAGCAAAATAAATGAAGGGAAATTGCTTCAAAGAGAAATCAAAGCTAAACCGATAAACCGATTCGTAATGATCTTTTCTTTAATCTCCGGTAAACAATTTTAAATGTCTGAATTAGTTAATGTCTTTCTTAGAATTCTATATTCTGTTCGTTCCTCTGGAAAAGAAACTCGTATAAATTTTACATTAACCATGTTACTTTGATTTTATTGTTAACTACAGTAACTCATCACGAATTCTTAGATGTTCATTTAGAGTAAACCTTATTAAACTCTGTTTCGTGTCTATATAAACAACAACAATAAAAAAAATATATGACTTTATTGTCACTACTTTAACAAAAGCAACGTCATGTCTAGATGTTTTCGCTGGCTCGTTTCTTAGCACCATGTACTCCTCAACTAGCCTTGTTGTAGTACAACCAAAACACTTACTTACTATATATTAACTTTGATATTGATTACATACTACCCAACGACTTGTTGACGTTGATAATGTAGCAATAAGACAATATATATATACAGTTGATGTGTTAGCAACATGTACTGATTGTTGAATTTTATATAATCCAAGCAAGGCGCACATTTCGACACATGTTCTTGTATAATGATGTCGAGGTCTCAGTTCCATATCGGATTATGCCATTAATACTTGTACGAACAAAAAAGAATCTATATTTTATATCTATGTATGTGAGTAACCAAACATGAAAGGTGCATATATTAGCACTAGCAAAGTTCTCATTATATTGACAAACATGCATTTGTATGTATGTATATATATATATATATATATATATATATATATATATATAATATATATATAATATATATATATATATATACACTGTAATATTAGCAGCAAGTCAAAATTTCTTCGTCAAATTCTATAATTTAGCAGTAAACACCAATCTATCTATATTTTAGCAAATGTCAACCCCAGTATTTGTTCACAAAGTTATATTTTTGTGTCTATGATTTCAACATTAAGACGACGTGAGTGACGTGCACATTGGCTAAAAAATAAACCTTCATCAATATTTACGTTAGTAATAATTTCCTATCAATTGGTTACGTTAGTAACAACAAATAGCTGACGTAAACTTTATTGGCTTAAAGAAAACTAAGTTGCAAACACATCGGGTTTTATGCAAGCAGCAAAATTCCAGCAAACATAGATAAGCTCCCATTTAGAAGTTAATACTGTAGCAATAATGGCTCGTCTTGATTTATTTATTTACTTATACTGTTAGCAACAAGGCGCCAGTAGGCGTCTGCTAACCGTATCCAAGTAACTAAGCCAAGTTGCGAACTACGTTTTTTTTTTTTTTAAATTACTCGTCAGTGAATAAAATATATTAAATAATGGATTTTAATGTAATTTGCAGTACATACTTAAAAGTTTTGCTAGAAATTACCAGCCATCATTGTTGTTCTCTTCATTATGGACAGCATCGCCCGCCTGCAAAGATTTCCATTAATGTGTTTTTCAGCAAGTGTTAGTATACTCGTGTTTATTTTCATTCTTTTAATTCTACATAAGTTTTGTCTTAGTTTATATTTCGTTTGTTTTTGTTTTTTGTTTCGGTTCTTAGTTGGCTACTTTGTTTTCTTTTCTTTCTAATTGCCAACATAAAGAAAAAAAAAGGAAGAAAGAAAGCTGGCCAACAGATTATGTCTACTTACTCATTTCTTATGGGGATTTTTTTTGTTTTTGTTTTTTTGTTTTGTTTTTTTCATTATTTCATTTTGTTTTGCTTTCTACCTATCTTCTAACTGCTGCTGTATCTTTTTACCTGTCTATATCTATCCCTGTTAGATTTCCACTTAGTCTTACTTAAGTGCTAGACAATCTCGCAAATAAGAAACGAATTATGAAGATTCAAGCCATTACATGTTTATTCACCGAAAATTGGCCGTTTCGTCGTTGGAATCACTTTGAATCAGCTTTAAGTGGTAGCGGCTACGTTTTTCACATCTTTATCATCATCGTCATCGTCATCATCCTCATCGTCGTCATCATCATCATCATCATCATCATCATCGTCATCGTCATCGACATCGTTGTTGTTGCTGTTGTTGTTGTTGTCGTAGTTGTAGTTGTGATTGCTGTTGCTAGTGTTATAATATTTTCAATGTTGCCTTCTATATGATCGATGTACTTGCTTTCTCGCTTTCTCCCTCTGTGAATTTCCATTAGTTACCTGAAATGCAATAAAAAGTAGGAAAAAAAAAAGACGAACATCGAATACACTTTGCCGAGCTCTCAAACGCATGAGTGTCATTGATACGGTGGTGACGTTGTATTTGTTATCTTTTGAAGCTCTCGAGGTTATTGCTATCGTTCTGGTTCGTATTGTTGTTGTTGATCTTGTTGTCTTGTTGAGATCTTTATTATTGTTTCTGATACAGATGATGTTACTGATGGTGATGTTGATGCCGCTTTTTTGTATTTTGTATTTCATTATTTATATATACCTACTAGCTAAGAGTAGATTTTATTGGCTTAAGACTTTCATGGATTTGGCAGAATATTTATTAATCGTCTATAGTCCCCTATTTGTTAAACGTACTAAGCTACAGAAATAAGACATGTATAGTAGCCGTTATAAAAGGAAATAATGTGCACTCGTTTAAATATGTTGTCATGAGGATAACTAACTTTGCAGTTCTTGTCAAAAAAATGAAGGCAAACTTATTACGATCGACGATAATAATAATAATAATAATAATAATAATAATAATAATAATAATAATAATAATAATAATAATAATAATAATAATAATAATAACAACAACAACAACAACAACCACAATAATAATAAAGGAGGCATGGGTCTTATCTAACTCGGAAACTACTATAAAACATCTACTGTAAGATGAAAATATAGCAAATAAAAAACAATAGGAAATAAATATATATTGTTACAAAACACGAACAAAAAGTTTTTTTTGTCTTCAACGAAAGCAACAAATACAAATCAGAAACAAGAGACAGAAATGACAGGCATTTGTGAGCTAAAAGGTGAAAGAACACCAGAAATTATGATAGAAGCAACCAATCTAGAAAACAAATATGGCTATACACTTCCATGCTAAAATGATGGTAAGAAAAGCTCTCAGATTATCATTGTTTGGAAAAAAACACAGCGACAGAGCAGGAATATGGAAACAAGAAACAGCCACACTAGTCAACACTGGATGAGAAGGGTAGGACTTCAAACTTGTATGAGCGGTTGTTGGTTACGAAACATGACCAAAACTCCGCCACCAAAGCACTGCAGAATATATATGTGTTGGTCAGTAACAATTACACACATCGTCTCCAGCTGCTCACAATGAAACATTAGTACTGGTGATTATGCCAGTGTCATGAAGAACCAAAACAAAACAAGTATTACGAATAATAACAACAAAAGAGTTATGTTTAAAAGTAGTTACATTTTGTAAATGTACACAAATGAGAGAAGTCCGCTTATGCCATCAGTTCACACAGACAAGAAGAACAAGCTAATCGACGGATATTGCTGTCAACCAATATCAAAAGCGAACATACTCCTAAGTAATATATCAATCGCAACAGACGATAATGCATCTCTCAAAAAATTTGGAAAATATCAAACTATAAAGATCTTGAAATAGAGATAACCAGAATAGTGACTAAAACTTATCGATTCAAATCGCCCTTTTTAGGGTGACCCCTCATTTGTGATTGTCATCGTCTGCTTAACTAAATTGTTAATCCGATCTGGGTAAGCTTTGCGATCTGGGAAAGACGCGTTCAGCTTCAAGTAACAAGATCCCTTCCAGATATGTCTATCTTGTTTGGCCATACAGGTTATAAGTTTGTAATCTATGTAGCTGACCACTTCTATTTGTGGACAACCTACTCTATCCTTATCTACTAACCTGCAGAATTACCTATCTAGACATAATCTGAAGACACAATACGGGTCTTCTATGTCCTTATTAGCATATTTGGGAAATTAAGTTCGTGTCTTAGAAAGTTGGAGACAACAATAATTCCTCAAATTTTGTATCAGAGGTGGGGTAGTCGATTATATTAATCTCAACGTTCAAGTGTTACTTATAGTATCAACTCCGAAAGAATGAAAGGTAAAGTCAACTGTTTTTATCAGAAGATAAAAACAGAAGAAATGCCGCGAAACATTTTGTCTGGCGTGCTAATGATACTGCCAGTTTTCCACCTTAATAATGATAATGATGATAATAATGATGATGATGATGTGATGATGATGATGATGATGATGATGATGATGATGATGATGATTATGATGATGATGATAATGATGATGACTGATTGTAATATTTTGTGATGATAATAATAATGATGAAAGTATGCTGTTGGAATCTCCCTAAAAACACTGGTGACTGAGCAACCTGATAATTGCTACCTCATATGAGTGACAATGGAAAAACAAAATATTGTGAATAACGGTGGTAAAGAAACTGAAAACCTTGATGGTGGTAGTGTTGCACCTGGAAGGCTCAGAGATACTGGTCCGACCCGGAAACGGCGGCTCTAATCTGTGCTGCCCAAGAGCAAGCACTAAGAACAAACTACATAAAATAGAGAATAGACAACACATCAGAAAGTGATAAGTGCAGAATCTGTGGACAAAACAGTGAAATCGTATGGCATATTCCCAGCCAATGTACGTCACTAGCCCAGAAGGAATATAAGAGACGCCACGACTATATAGCCAGGTTTTTCCATTGGACACTTTGAAACAAGTATGGACTTGACAGAGCAAAAAGTTGGTACGACCACAAACCTGAAAGCACCGTCTAAAATAGAAATGCAAAGATCCTATGGGATTTTATGATTCGATGCGACCATGAGATTGAGAATAGGCAGCCGGATATAGTCTTAATTGAGAAAAAATTCAAACGATGCTGGATCATAGACACAGCATGCCCAGCTGACAACAAGTTATGCGATAAGGAAGAAAGAAATGTCGAGAGATACGATAGGTTAGCTTGGGAAGTTAAGCAGTTGTGGTCGATGAAAAAGGTAGCAGTAGTACCAATAATTGTTGGAACCCTGGGAACAGTGAGCAAAAATCTCGAGAAGTACGTAGAACAAATAGCAACTGCAATAATGATGGAGCGCTTGCAGAAAACAGCACTGCTTGGAAAGGCTCGAATACTCCGGAAAGAGCTCTAAAAATCAGATGTGTTACCTTAGTTCACCGGTAGTGAACAGCTGACACTGTAGTATATCTCCAGCGTTAGAAGTTAGAAGCTGCGCAAAGAAAGAAAGAAAGAAATGATAATAATAATAATAATAATAATAATAATAATAATAATAATAATAATAATAATATAATAATAATAATAATAATAACAAATGACCTGATGCAGTACCAGGTAGTGGCTCTCATGGCTTTTTATCTTAAGTGGTTGGAAGTGTTATCATGTACATTATTTTGTCTTGGTGTAAAAGATGAGTTTACGGCAAATATCCTGCCCAGTACCACAGGTTTCCTTGTCAGTTGGTTGACCTTAACCAGGTGAGCCTGTCTGTTTAATGGCTGACGATATGTGCACCTGTGATCACAAGTAGAAGTAGCGGGGGGAATCATAGCCATATGTTGAGAGGAATTCGGTGAAGTTTGGATAATTCACCTCTGGAAACATGGGTGTTTCGTTCAACATCCTTAAACAATCCTTATGCAGGGACCTTTTGAACGAGATGGGCTACTCGACCAGAAGAAAATTCTAACTGGGCTCCACCAGCAAGGTCATGCGCTGTTTATCTTGATACAAGATCGCCATGTCGCGCACACACAGTTGTGATGCATGTGCCTGGTGTACCCTTGACAGACGGGTGGTCATTATGGGTCTGCTGGGCTTGGTATATTTTACTCCCGTGTGACTTTGATGGCATGCACTACTCTCACACTCAATAATAATAACAATAATAATAATAATAATAATAATAATAATAATAATAATAATAATAATAATAATAATAATAATAATAATAATGATATAATAACAACAACAACAACAACAACAATAATAACGTAAACAGACTGTATATGAAAAGAAAGAATGGTGGCAGAGGACTAATTATTATAGATCATTGTATAAGAAGTGAAAGGAGAATGCTCGCCGAGTATTTGATAAATAGTGATGAAGACCTGCTGATATATGCCACGAAAGATATGTGTGAAAGTGCAGATGAAATGATGGGCAAGGAAGAGTTTAACCAAAGAGCTGAGGAGAAAAGAATACCTTGAAATGAGAACGTATGGAGTTTGGAAGAAATACACAGGACGTTAAGGATAATACAATATCGCGGGCATGATTTGAGCAAGGTGTTTTGAAGTGTACCACAGAAAGCCTGATCATTGCTGCACAAGACCAGGCTCTCGCTGCCAGTTCAGTGAAGTATAACATTTATTAAACTTCTGACACCCAGAAATGCAGACTCTGTGGAAAGAGTGTGGAAAATGTGACCCTCTCGGTAAGTGGATGTGAGAGCCTTGCACAAAAAGAATACAAGCACCACCACTATAAAATTTGTTTGTATCTTCAGTGATTGTTATGCTGTAAATACCAATATCAAGTAACAGGGAACTGGTATGAGAATGTACCAAGTAAAGTTATGCAGGAGGATGGAAAAGAAACGATACTCTTGGATTTTGATTTTCAGACGTATCGTGTAATCGAACACCGTCAAACAGCTATTGTCATATTGAATATGAGAGACAAATACTCTTAGATCATTGATGTAGCCATACCAAATGACATGAATGTTGTGAGTAAAGGAGTTGAAAAAATCTCCAAGTACTCCGAATTGAAAGTGGAAATGGCAAGATTGTATGCAATGCGAGAGGGTAATGTAAAAGTGATACCAGTGATGACTGGAGCGTTGGGCTCAACGCCCTTGAAACTTCAAGACTTCTTAAGACAACTGGAAATCCCATGCAAGATTGATGTCTTGCAGAAAGCAGTCTTATTGGACACAGCGTACATCTTAAGGAAAGTTTTATCTGTCAGAGGTCCTTGTTGTGACTTGACAGATGACTGCGGTGCGTTTTTTCCTACACTGTCTTACGAAGGAATAATAATAATAATGATAATAATAATAATGATGATGATGATGATGATGATAACACAAGACAGTGTTATGAATGCCCATAACAATAAAGCATGTTTATTGATCGACATGAGCATACCTTGTAGTCATAATATCTCGGCAAAAGAATTTAAAGATTTGGAAATTGAAAAAAACGTGGCATCTCAAAACGGTTACAATACCAGTAGTTGTATGAGCATTTAGAATGATCAGAAAAGGAACTGAAAATTATTGAGGATTATCCCTCGCTTACAATCCATGTAAGAAGTACAAAACATTGTTTTAACTGATATGTCACACGTATTGAGAAGAGCATTGTCACTGTGAATTTTCTTTCTTTCTCCCCCTTTATTTTCTGCTTTCGTTTTTTTCATTTCTTATAATTTTTTCTTCTTTCCCTTTCCTTTGTTTCTTCTCTTTTTTTCTATCACACGATTTTATAAATTAATCAATCTGGTGTGGTTTATTTTGATGACCTACCAATGTATACAGTGAGTTTATTAGCCCTAGGTGTCGGAAAGACACTTGGCAAAAAGTGGAAACAAAATTAAAACAAGGGAGTAATGATGATAATAACAACAACAACAACACAACAACAACAACACAAATTTACCAAGGGAAATCACTATTAGATTCAGCACGGATTTACCGAGGAAATCAATACGAAATTCGGCTTAGAAAAATGTGCCAAAGCAACGTTGAAGAGAGAAAAACTAATTAAGACAACAATATCATACTAGATAAATAATCTGAAATAACAGGACTAGACCAAGGCTAGACATAAAAATACTTAATAATTGATGAACCAAAAGTCAAAGAAGGGATATTATATATAAATTAGATTACTACTTAAAACAGAGCTATATTTAAATATATATGGTATTAAGCATCTTTACTCTAGCTGTCTGAGATATGTTCCACTTTTAATATTAATTGGACGCAAAATGAACAAGTACGAGTAGACTGGAAAACATGAAAAATAAGGACTGCATTTAGTGCACACCCAGGAATTGAAGGCGATAGAGGCCTTAAGCAACTAGAAAACTATTACAAATTATCCAAGACAAGACTATAAAATTATCTAATTCAGAAACAAGGAAAATTGACACAAAGCAATTTAAGTTCTTTGGAAATGACGAAATAACCATACTCTGGGATATACCATAACCATCAAACAGGGAAGATAAGGGCAATAGACTAGATAATGTGATGAAGGACGATTAAGAAATAAGTGTTCCATTTCTAATAGAATAGGAGAGGAAATTAACCGAATGTAGAACAGAAACAATCATTATAATGATACATCATAGTATGACCAAAAACATTCAGACAACTACATAACCAACATTCCAGGAGTTACGAATATATATAACTTATACACAGTAGCGCTGCTAAGTACCGCGCACGACGACGACGACGACGATGATGATGATGATGATGATGATGATGATGATAACACAAGACAGTGTTATGAATGCCCATAACAATAAAGCATGTTTATTGATCGACATGAGCATACCTTGTAGTCATAATATCTCGGCAAAAGAATTTAAAGATTTGGAAATTGAAAAAAACGTGGCATCTCAAAACGGTTACAATACCAGTAGTTGTATGAGCATTTAGAATGATCAGAAAAGGAACTGAAAATTATTTGAGGATTATCCCTCGCTTACAATCCATGTAAGAAGTACAAAACATTGTTTTAACTGATATGTCACACGTATTGAGAAGAGCATTGTCACTGTGAATTTTCTTTCTTTCTCCCCCTTTATTTTCTGCTTTCGTTTTTTTCATTTCTTATAATTTTTTCTTCTTTCCCTTTCCTTTGTTTCTTCTCTTTTTTTTCTATCACACGATTTTATAAATTAATCAATCTGGTGTGGTTTATTTTGATGACCTACCAATGTATACAGTGAGTTTATTAGCCCTAGGTGTCGGAAAGACACTTGGCAAAAAGTGGAAACAAAATTAAAACAAGGGAGTAATGATGATAATAACAACAACAACAACAACAACAACAACACAAATTTACCAAAGGGAAATCACTATTAGATTCAGCACGGATTTACCGAGGAAATCAATACGAAATTCGGCTTAGAAAAATGTGCCAAAGCAACGTTGAAGAGAGAAAAACTAATTAAGACAACAATATCATACTAGATAAATAATCTGAAATAACAGGACTAGACCAAGGCTAGACATAAAAATACTTAATAATTGATGAACCAAAAGTCAAAGAAGGGATATTATATATAAATTAGATTACTACTTAAAACAGAGCTATATTTAAATATATATGGTATTAAGCATCTTTACTCTAGCTGTCTGAGATATGTTCCACTTTTAATATTAATTGGACGCAAAATGAACAAGTACGAGTAGACTGGAAAACATGAAAAATAAGGACTGCATTTAGTGCACACCCAGGAATTGAAGGCGATAGAGGCCTTAAGCAACTAGAAAACTATTACAAATTATCCAAGACAGACTATAAAATTATCTAATTCAGAAACAAGGAAAATTGACACAAAGCAATTTAAGTTCTTTGGAATGACGAAATAACCATACTCTGGGATATACCATAACCATCAAACAGGGAAGATAAGGGCAATAGACTAGATAATGTGATGAAGGACGATTAAGAAATAAGTGTTCCATTTCTAATAGAATAGGAGAGGAAATTAACCGAATGTAGAACAGAAACAATCATTATAATGATACATCATAGTATGACCAAAAACATTCAGACAACTACATAACCAACATTCCAGGAGTTACGAATATATATAACTTATACACAGTAGCGCTGCTAAGTACCGCGCACGACGACGACGACGACGACGATGATGATGATGATGATGATGATGATGATGATGATGATGATGATGATGATGATTTATGTAAAAGCCCAAAAATTTTGATCAGTCAGTAGCACAGACCCAGTACTAGACTGGTGCTCCACTGGTACTATACTGAAAGGACGAAAGACAATGTCAGCTTCACTTCAGCAAAATTTGAACTCAAAATATAAAGAACAGGAACGGCAACGCGAGAAAGTGCGACAGAAACAGATTGACAGAGAAATAGGCAGAAAGACGAATGTGTTTAATCCTTGAAAAGTGAAAATTATAAGACATTGTCGGAACTGAATTTTTTGGAATATCTTTTTGAGCACAGGACATATGTAATGATGTTTAGAAGTTTGATGCGTAATTTTGATCTTTCACAACACAGTATTTGACAGTCGATTGCTTTCAATCAGAACATCGATAACTGATTCATTTGGCTGATTTGTCCAGTTTAGGCATTCCTATACTCACACATCTGTTTCTGATCGATTGTGCACAGCTGAATGCACCCATCCATATATAAGAATATATTTTGTTACAAGTAAGAACTTGTGTCTATGTCACAATATAGTGTAAGTATTCGTTAAATTTTGACCATTTATTAAAATATCAGGTTTTGAAATAAATACGAACAGTTAGAGAGAAAAGAAAACACTCATGGGATGCTATTTAACGATCAAATACAAGTCAGAGAGTGATAAAGTAAATTATGTTATATTAAATTTAGCTTGACAACATAATAATTATAAAAGAGTAATGCGTGGAAATTGATGATGCTCTAGTTGTCACTACGTAAAAGCCAAATTATTCAAGCAATGAAATAAAGTATATGCATAGTGTCAGAAAATTTATTCCATTACTAGAATTATTTGCCTAATAGTTGAAATTAGCTCAATATTCCTCGGGTTACTCTGTGTGCGGATTGTATAATCGTTGATTTATTCGTTCTGGTAGTATAATAATATCTGTAAAATTACATATAGAATATTTTATACCGATCGTATACAGAACATTAACATTTAATACAGAATGATGTAGAGAGAAACAAATAAACTGAAAAAGAGGCAGGAGTGATATATGTAAAAAGCTATATACATAAGTTTCATTAACCAATGTGTCCTGTTTTTGAATCTTTGAGATGGGATTTGAGGGAGATTTTGTTGCTAATTATAGCCATTCGACAATGTTTATATTAGTGGTGCATTAGTCTTCCTAGTAAGCCACACATTACTGACAACGCTATTATGCGTCATGCTGAAGTAATATTTTGAGAACATTCGTTCACAGCTACAAGCTATTGTTCAAGATATTGAATCTGCATCCATTGTCACGTGTATGTTTTTGTTGCATAACATGCTTTTTTCGGGATTTTATTTTTCTAGTAGATTGTATAGAGAAAACCTTTGACGTAAGATGCAGCATACCTGTAAATCAAAGTTTATTACTTTGCTTTATGACGTCTATAGTTAATGGTTGTATTTGCAAAAATATGTAGGTTTATTTGCAGGCATATGTATATTTGTATGTGTGTGTATATATGCGTGTGTGTGAGAGAGAGAGAGAGAGTATATGTGTGTGTGTGTGTGCGTGTATATACACACACGTACACACATTTATATATATATGTGTATTATGCGTATAAACGCGTAATATTCCATTTGTGTTAATACTTATATATGTCAGTATTACACGTACATGCATCAATGGTTCAGTGTTTACTTGAATGTACATTTCATACAGAAGCGCACACACGTGTGTGTATGTGTGTTTGTGCGTGCGTGTGTGTATGCGTGTTTGTGTGTGGGTGGGTGCATATGTGAGTGTATGCGTATGTGTGTGTGTGAGGTGTATAAATGAGTGTCTCACCTATGTTAAGAGGAAGAATGTATATGGGATGTTTTGGATGGACAAATTTCATCGTCTCTTGTATATGTATGCCGTCGAATCTTGTATATGTATGTGTATGTATATAGAGAATTATATAAAATTATATATGTATATATACATATTACAACACATACACACACATTTAGACGCCAAATTCTCGGAACACCATCTATATGTTTTTTTCTTCTGCACGCATCCTTTTCTCTAGTGCAAATTTGCAACTACTACAAATTACATAAAGAAACTAGGTCTTGTCCTGGTCTCCAGTAGAAGCACAGAAGCACTTTTCATATGCGACATAATATTTGGACAATGTGAAATAATACTTTTACTTAGAGTCAATATAATATCCATAAACATAATACAAGCAGTCAACAGATATCTTAAAGTATCTAGAAGCTATCATTATGCTATCTGTAACAATCAAACACAAACCCGAATGCAGCGTAGATAAGGGAAACACTGCTGACTTGAACAAAACCTTGAAAACATCGTGATTCTTCTTTTAAATATTCTTCTCGCAACAAATCTTACAGCTTCAAAATACAACTTACTTGAATACTTCTAAAACACTATTAATATATACTATCGGCAATAAAATGTTCCAGAACAATTGATCAAATATTCTATGAAACGTAAACATACTTTGTTGAACTTTTCCAGAGAGTTTTTCTTTTTAGGATGTTCGCATAACAGTATCCCGTCTTGGGGCATAGATATTTCTGCATAAATATTTCAATGAATCTGCATTAGTAAAACCTTCCATTTGTTTTATCCTGGGAAAGTTTTAGATAGAAATTATGTCTGATACGACTGTAAATTCGATATAGACAATGTTATATTATGGCAGAAAATAATTCTAGATAGGAGCAAGAGTGGCTGTGTGATAGGAAGCTTACTTCCCAACCGCCGATAGAATATGTACTAGGCTTACAAAGAATAAGTCCTGGGGTCGATTTGGCGACTAAAGGCGGTGTTCCAGCATGGCTGCAGTCAAATGACTGGAACAAGTAAAAGAATAAAAGAATAATTGACAAAATACTGGTAAGAAACAAATTCAGCATGATGGAAATATACAAGAAACATACAAAATTCCATGCAAAATATAAGCCAACTTGTAACTATCAAATTACACGCATCGCTTTTCTAAGGGCATCTTGCCTTTCTAAATACAAAGTAAACCGAGTAACTATTAAATATTTGGACGACATTGAAAGAATTTATTGGGATGTAACATCGAGCATTTCTATATCTCCAATTTCTTCAGGTTAGGTATCACGTAATATTTTGCTGCACTGTTACAATTATTCTGAAAACAATCGGTTGGAGGAGTAACATGCCTTCTAACAACCTGGCACCTGGTTGATAGAGCCATTTCAAACATTAACGGGTCAGGAACTACAAATTTTGCCTGACTAAATTGCGATACTACATAAGCGGAGATAAGAGGAATTGTTCAGTGCCACATCCTAAGAAGGTTCTTTTCGGAAAACATCCAGCCTGAGGAAAATCTCAGTTTATAAAATCAACTTTGGTAAGTTCTAGCTATCCAGCCATAGGATGAATTACATCGACAGTGGCAGAACTCCCTCTACATCACTATAATACAAGAACAGAATACCTTACCATCGGCAACGAATCCGATCATGTAGACAGCATTAACTTTCCAGTGAAATGGCTTGGATAGCATGATGCATTAAGTTGGTTTTCACCATTATTTACAGTATAGTCGAAAGTCACATATATGCATCCTCTGTGCGTGTGCGAAACTCTGAGTAACGATTACATGAGTCACTCACTGGCTACATTGACTCAGTACTGTTCTTTCGTTTACATACAAAATATAAATATGAAAATACACATATATACACACATGTATATATGTATGTGTATATATATGGAGAGAGAGAGAGAGAATTATATAAAATTATAAATGTATATATACATACATATTACAGCACATACACACACAACATATGTGCATACATGTGTGTGTGTGTGTGTGTGTGTGTGTGTGTGTGTGTGTGTGTGTGTGTGTTCGTGTGTATTCATTTATTGCACTAAACTTAATCGAATAAAGGTGTAATTCATACGGGTGTTTTTCTTGAAAGTTATTAGATTAACACAATCGCAACATGCCTACAATTAATCCGAAAACAAAAATTTAACAATCCTAGAACACACGTATGCACACACGACACACGCACACACCATGCATATACATTATATATGTATATATATATTATATATATATATATATATATATATATATATATATAGATATATATATATACACACACATAAACTCATGCAGGACTCATATATAATTACTTCTTCAAAAGAAAATTCACTGGTACAAAACAGAAACATAAATGCATACATAAATACACACACACACACACATACACACATATGTATACATATATATATATATACATATATATATATATATATATATATATACCCATTCCTTCATACACGTATACATTTACATACACACGTGCAAATAGATATGATCACCCACACGGGCGCACACATATACGTGTATGTGCGCACGCGTATGAGAGTGTGTTGTGCGCGCGCGAATGTAAGTGTGTGTGTGTGTGTGTATGTGTTGTGTAAGTGTGTGTGCGTATGTATAAGGAAAGAAAATCCATACTTAGGCAGTTGCACAGATGCATTGTAGCACCTGCATATTTATATAATCACAAGTCTATTAAAATCAGAAAATAAAATCAATACCTACTTCCTGTCTAACTGCCTGTAATGGAGCATGCAATCCAAATTCCATCAAATTGCCTCGCTCACTGTCAGCTTTTTCACCAGAAAAATCGACATGCTTCCGGAAACTACTGAATATGTGCACATGCATATGTATGCCTGTGCTCATGTTTACGAGTGTGTGCGTGTGTATACACGCATGCGTGTGTTTGTATGCATATATATATATATATATATATATATAAACATATATATGCATGCATGCATTTGTATACATATATATATATTTCATTTACATATACATATGTGTGTATGAGTATGTACGGACATATATATGCATACATACACACACACACACACACACACACACACACACATATATATATATATATATATATATATATATATATATATATATATATATATATATTGATAGACAGAAAATCATGTATGTATGTATGTATGTGAACGAGTGCGCATTGGTATACTTTGGATATGCTATAGTTTAAATTTATGAGGTATCTATACAACCAGATGTATATAAATAAAATGTGTGGTACATACATATACGTGCACAGAGATGCACACATGTGTAACTTTATGTGTGTGCATGTGTTTGTGTTTGTGTGTATGTGTCTTTGTTTGTTTGACAGGAGAGAGGACAAATAGAGAAAGTGTGGAGAGAGAGAGAGAGAGAGAGAGAGAGAGAGAGAGAGAGAGAAAACTCTGAAAGGTGAGAGCTGATTTATGTATTTATATTACTATATTACAACGATAAATATCTCTCCTAGCCATTTTGTCTCATAATGTTGGTAATTTAGCTCCGGATTTGAGCAGCGTTAAACAGATGAGAAACGACTCTTCTGCTGGATAGGATGCAAATTTACTGCAGGTAGCATTCCCGGAAGTTCTTTTATCGATTCCTACTTAAATAAACTGAAAATATAGACTGAGTATCCTGAAGAGACTTAATGAAAAATTGCGACATATATGAACGCAATAACCATGTTTCGGTAATCAAATCCCTTATCTACTCGGCCAATTTCTCTTCATTTTTATCATAAAAGTTCTTGTTTTTTTTTTTTTTATCTATAACGCTGAAATTTCAAATTGGAGCCAATATTCCTTCCCTGAATATAAATGAGTCCAAATGAGTTTTTCTTATTTTTTTCATACTTTTTATTTCTCTTTAAAAAAAATTAGTTTTTTTTCTATGTTTCTTTCTGTATATCAGGTAGCTTGGTTCTTACAGAGCTACCTTCGCGCCACAGGTTTTCTGATGTATTATCACGCAAAGCTAATCGGACTACCCAACGAGAACATCATTATTATTTATCTAAATATTAATTCTTTATATACATACACACACACACACATATATATATATTATATATATATATATATATATATATATATATATTATTATTATTATTATTAATATTATTATTATTATTATTCACACACACACACACACATATATATACACACACACACACACATATATTATATATATATATATATATATATATATATATATATATACACGCACTGACATCATTCTGTATTATTATATTGCTATTTCGCAACATGTCATACGCTCGGTAATTGATAATGTGAAAGTTTAAAATAAAAACAAAGAATGCAAAAACAAATCGGAAATATCTTTAAGTCGCCAATTTTTATTAAACTATATTTCTAACAATGAATGGTGAGATGAAATCGATGCTTTCTTCGCCCGCTCTTTCCTTTATCATTATACGGAATATATGCAGACATATAATGACAGACACTTGACTGCTGAACATGCCTTTGAATCTTAAACGCACGCACCACCGTCGTAGTCGATATCATTCTCATTGAGTAAGACATCCATCTGGTGGTTATCTTGCAAGATGAGTTTAACATAAATTGTAAATCAGTCAAAAGCTGCTGATCACTCGTCACACGCAACATGCATACTAAATCAGGATCTAGATCAAATAACAAATGTTATCGGAGAAGACTGACTGGTGCAAGCAAGACGTTGAGTATTGAAGTGGTTTCATATTACATTATTTAGATCTCTAGCAGCTTTTGAACCTGGTAGCAACGGAAAATAACAAAATTAATTTCTCTCGTTGATTACAAACTATTGCTGATGCCTACTGCTGTTGCTGTAGTTTAACTCCAAGTCGAAGCTGACTGAGTCGAAGCAACCTCAAAAGCAATCCAGCTGGCATCATCTCGTTGTAATTTTTATATATTTGTTCCTTGTATTATGAGTCCATCATCTTTTTGAGAACAAAAGGGCGTGACTAGAGAAAGATTCTATTGTTATTTCTTGATCTAGCTACAACACAGATGTTCCTTCGTTCTCTTCCAGCTTACAGTGATGACTTCTGCCAAAATGCGATACATGTTTACATATATGTACACTAACTGTAATATACTAGTACCTGTTTATTATACATTACATTTTCTTCTATAATGATCACTAATGTAAGCTGGATAATTCGGTAGCTCGAGACTTCGAATTAGATGTAAACATAGAAAAGTAAGTCCACTGCG
>NC_042999.1:84926496-84936496 GCF_006345805.1 Octopus sinensis
TCACAACAACCTCTACTTTATGCAAGACTTCGGAGAGACAGAGAGAGAGAGGCGGGGAGAGAGAGCGAGAGAGAGTCGGTAACAAATGTGGTTTCAGTGTCACGCTAATCAATTTGTTTCCAGTCGGATAGATCATCGCCACTTGGCGGCTATCGCCGGGCAGCAGAGTCTGTTCGATGTTCAGATAAAATGACCACCAAACGGAACCGTTTCGAATGACTTGCTCGGTCTGTCAAGATTGAATTTTCGCATTTGTTCTGTATATATTGATTTTCGAACCACAACTACAGAAACTGAACGATTTAAGGAGAAATTTGCTCGAACTGGGACAAGGAGGAGCCATGTTTCCACATGCCAGCAACATCTCCCTAATTATAGTAGCAGACAACACAGAAGTCAAGATGTTCGACCTTAATCTAAAGGAATACGAGACAATGACAAAAGCAAGGTGACACTTGGATACGTCGGTGGACTTTGGACCGAACAGATGACCCAGATAAGTTACAGTTAAATTCTATATGTAAGAGATGAGGAATTACGTACACTCTTTACATTATTTACATTTGACGGGTTATTATTATTATTCAGGTCAATGCCTGGAATCGAACTCGGAATCTTGGGGTTAGTAGCTCGCGCTATTGACCACTATGCCATATGCTCGTGAGCAATTATGGAGTGATTTATAAGATCTAAAATATCCGTCAAATGTAAATAATGTACATCATCTCTTAAATAAAGAACTGTATTACAGACGTTACATATTCCATATGCTACTACCTTATTATTGGTTTCAATAATAGAAGGCCAGTAATGAATAATAATAGAACCCCGAGAACGTAAAGACGGACAAAATGCCGCTAAGCATTTTGCCCTGTGTGCTAACGATTCTGCCAGCTCGTTGCTTTGTACCGCCTTAATATTGCGTCGTATTCCATTCCTCAAAAGTTCACTTCTTATAAAAAGAACCAATTCCACTGGTCAGGTGGTCTTTCTCTGTTGAGAGATTCGACATATCGCAACAGGTAACGCATTGACATGAGCTGAGGTAGTGGCAGCTACAAAAATTCCAAGACGGCGAGCAGGCTTAGTTGCTTTTGCCAGACACGAATTTTTTTTTCGAAGTTCGTCTCTTCGCTGAAGTCATTTTGTCAAACGTCTGAGGTTATTTATTTTCTGTATTGTTTTATTTTTGCAAAACCCTATAATGTGCTCAATTTTTTCTACTGTCCTCACTGTCTTTAAACCTTTGTATTTAATAAAGGTCATCATCACCATAAACTTCATCATCTTGATTAAAGCTGCGAGGTGGCAAAATTGATAGCACGCCGGACAAAGTGCTTAGCGACATTTCGTTCGTCTTTACATTTTGAAGTCGACTTTGCGTTTCATCTTTTCGAGAACGGTAAACTAAATACCACTGAAACACTGAGGTCGATGTAATCGACTATGCCTTTCCCCAAAAATTCAGGCCTTGTGCCTTTAGTAGAAAGGATACTTCTTCTTCTTCTTCTTCTTCTTCTTCTTCTTCTTCTTCTTCTTCTTCTTCTCTTCTTCTTCTCTTCTTCTTCTTCTTCTTCTTCTCTCTTCTTCTTCTTCTTCTTCTTCTTCTTCTCTTCTTCTTCTTCTTCTTCTTCTTCTTATTATTATTATTATTATTATTATTATTATTATTATTATTATTATTATTATTATTATTATTATTATTACTGAGTGAGAGAGCAGTGCATGCCATCAAAGTGACGCCGGGTTAAAATATACGAACCCCAGTAAACCCATCATGACTACCCGTCTGATAAAGGTACATCAGGCACATGCATCGCAACCATATGTGCGCGACATGGTGATCTCATATCAAGATAAGCAGCGTGAGATCTTGCAGGTGGGGACCAGTTAGAATTTTCTTCACGTCGAGTAGCCCATCCCGCTCAAATGGCCCTTGAATAAAGGCTTTGAGCTGACAGGATCGCTACCACACCAAACAAAATGCTAAGCAGTATTTAATCCGGTCTTAGGTTTTGACTTTTAAATTTCACCTTGTAGATTTTGCCTTTAATCCTTTCAAGATCAATGAAATAAGTGCTAGTTGAGCACTGATCGACTAGCCCACTCGCCAAATATCACTGACCTTGTATCAAGGCTAAAAACCATTGTTATTATTGACAGAAACCGTAGCGAATAAAAAAAACGTAGCAGAGGCCATATCAAAATGTTTTGATGTATTTAATTATGTTCTGAGTCACCCGTTACATTAAATTTGAGTATCTTGTGTCTACTAATCTTGCATCATTAAACCAGAAGCCTTACACCATTTAGTTTAATTTCTCTGCTTTTTGATATTCAGTTATATTTCTGGAATCATCAAACTATGCCCTAGTCTAAAAATTTTGTTCAGTCAACAACATTGTTCGACTGATTGGCCACTGCTATCTAGCATGTTTTCTAATATCTGATAGCCACATTACACAGCAGCGTTAGCACGACGATCAGCATAAATAATCACATGTCGGAAGCATTAGATATCGTTCACTCGATTAGACACAAGTTTACATTTCACATTTTCATTATGCCCAACGTTTGAGCCTTCAGTTGAAGTTCAATGGAGCATACTGCTCTAGTTGGAATATATTTGGCTAGTTAGTGCAATAGCAATCAGAATATAGACGCATAATTCCATTCAAGCCAACTTTTTCAATCATTGGACAGAAAAGTGCCGAGAACTTGATTCTATTTGGAGATCAATGTGGTTAGAAACTGAGATGAAATAACAACTAAGATATTGAATCCTATCCAAAAGTTAACCGAGCGGAATTTGTTCTTGGAAGATTAAGTGAATTTGGAGGATGTTACTTTCTTTAAAAATTCTATCCGTAAGCACTTACTATTCCACAGGAGTCTCGAATTTCTCTGTTTGCTAATGCACATCGGATATAACATTGTGAAAGAACTACAGTCTATCAACAAATATAATTATAGGCGCTCTATTCTGCTACGCTCTCACAATACTCATATTAACAGAGAAATGCAGTTAGTAGAACTTCAGCAAAATATGACTGACTTTGTTTTCATAATATATTCTAGATGTTTAAGAGGATAAACTTTAGATCCTTTTTCAGAGAACATAGAAGTTGGAGAGGACAGTCAGTTCAGAGTACGCCCTAAGGACATCGAAGTGCTATCTGCCACTATACGTTTACGATTACAAGAGGATGAAATTAAATCCACTAATCTGGCGCACGTATAGTTCTTTGGGCATGTGTTATGTTGCTAGTATGTTTAGGAAGGATCTGGCTGTCAACCAAAATCTTAATGAAGATAATCCTATAACTTGGCTTTGGATAGAACAGTCACAGTAATTTACTTTGAGTGCGGAGAATGGTAGAAGAGATCGATAAAACAGATTTTGAACTTGTCAATCAGTGTACTTATAAACGAAAAACTATATTTTCATTTATAGTGTGTATAGGCGCGGATATGGGTTTGTCGTTAAGCGGCTTACTTTGAAACTTCATGATTTCGGGTTCAGTCTCGCTGTGTGGCAGCTTGGGACATGTGATCCTTGTTATAATCTCGATATGTGCCTTATGAAAGAAACTCTGTGGAAGACTACCATATATAAGTGGATCTGTCTATCTTTGTGTTTGTGTTTTTACCCTACCACTACTTGACAACCGGTGTTGCTTTGTTTACATACCTGTGACCTAGCAATCTAGCAAAGCGGCGATAGAATAAGTACCATACTCGCAAAACAAAACATAAGTGACACGTAACGCCACAACCCTGGCCAAGCACGAATGGTCATTGAAAGACAGTGATACCGAGTACAGCATAAAGTGGAAGATCCTAAAGAAATGTAACACGTACTTCAATAGCAGCAGGAGGTGCAGATTATGCCTGGCTGAGAAAGGAGCGATTTTAAAGAGCTCCCAGCACCCAGGCGTTTACCTGAATAACAGAAGTGAAATGTTTAATCCTAGCCCACATGAAAGGAAGTATATTCTATCATACCTACGTATCTCCTCTTGGCTATAACCACCACTCTTCCAACTTTAGTCCACCACCAATACCTGGCTGTCTGGCTAAGAATTTGACCAAAACATACACTAACGCACCCACAAACAAACATACATGCCCCATGTCAGCGTACACCCACCCAATACACTTTCCACCACACCCCACCCCAATATAAGCTCCCCCACATATATATTGCACCACTACATACACTGCATACATATATGTCACACGAATTTAGCCAAAACATGAAATAATAGAAACACACTAACGAACACAGACGTGTATGCCCCCACCACACACTCACACAAACAGACATACACCGCAAAGGCTATAGATATAGTACCACTATGCACATTCCGTTTCCACAAGAATACCAACCTTAATGACACACACATTTCTCACAAGCTGTTTTCCAGAAACCTCTTGCTGCCTTACAAAAAAACACCCACTGAGACTGCTTTTGATACCAAGGGACATAACTCTTAACTTAATTTCCTATTCGATTCGTTTCATCTTTTTTCACAGCAACCACAAACCAGTTGTATCTTTTCACCTCCAGCAATAGAGAGCAGTCGCCATATTTCATTCCATAACGGTTACCTCTGAAGACCACAGGGTTACATAACTGGATTGTTAACTAATATTCCGTTGAACCCCAGTGCGAAACCGATTGATAAAATCGGCTATAATGGATAATGTACACTTCGATTAATATATATATATATATATATATATATATATATATATATATATATATCTTCCTTTCTCTAGCTCTTTTTTCTCCTCTTCACCGTTTTCTATCTATCTTTCACCCTCTATCTCCTTTACTCTCTCTCGTTGCTACACATGACCATGCGTTTTTTCCTGGGGTTTTTTGTTCTTTTTTTATCTCTTTATTTCTCTTCTAGTATCCAAAGAAAATTATGTTCGAAAAGTTATAACTTTTATTCAATAACTTTTATTTCTTGAGCATCAACCGAATATCATCTGGGAACGTTTCGATAACTTTTGTTTTTATTTTTTATTTGTATTTGATTTTTGTCCTCTCCCTTTCTCTATTTCTGTCTCTCGATATATATATAGAGAGAAAGACTGAAACAGTCAGACAGACAGGGATACAGCAGAATGTCGCAGGTATGATTATGTGGTTAAACAGTTTGCTTTGCAATCATATATTTATGGATTCGATCCGTCTGTATGGCATCTTGGGCAAGTGTCTTTATCATAGCTCGACTCACACCGTGCTACTGATATATATATATATATTATATATATATATATATATATAATATATATATATATATAGATATATATATATATATATAACAGCAGCATTGTTTTACGTCGAGTCCCATGCTGGGACGAATCATCGCGGTCCAATTCACTTTTATTCAGAGGACCGTGTCTCACTCTTGCGTTTTACTTCGACATAGTTTCAGCGGTTGGATACCATTCATAACACTAACAACTTTACTGAGTGCATTTTGCAGCAGGACCACCACTGGAGATGTTGTCTTCTTATCACCAAAACAAGAGACTATGTTGGATCCATTCGTTCACCACTGTTGTACATGTTGTTCTTCATTGTGACAACAGCATTGTGATTGGAGTGAGTGCAGAAGGCGTATGAGACAGTATGATTGTATAAAGAGAGGTCTATTATCTTTTCTACTCTAGGCACAAGGTCCGAAAATTTTGAGGAGGGGGTCAGTCGATTAGATCGACCCCAATACGCAACTGGTACTTAATTTATCGACCTCGACAGGATGAAAGGCAAAGTCGACCTTAGCGGAATTTGAACTCAAAATGTAAAGACAGACGAAATGCCGATAAATATTTCACCCGGCGTGATAACGTTTCTTATTTCTTTATTGCCCACAAGAGGCTAAACATAGAGGGGACAAACAAGGACGGACAAAGGGATTGAGTCGATTATATCGACCCCAGTACGTAACTGGTACTTACTTAATCGAGCCCGAAAGGATGAAAGGCAAAGACGACCTCGGCGGAATTTGAACACAGAACGTAGCGGCAGACGAAATACCGCTAAGCATTTCGCCGGGCGTGCTAACGTTTCTGCCAGCTCTCCGCCTTGAGAGAGGTCTATAATGGCAGAGGGTATGAAATGGAATGAGTAGATAGTTGCAGAAATTGACTGTGATAAGCGTGTGATAGATATTAAAGAATGCTCTTAGGTTGAGGCATTATTGGTTAGAAGAGCAGATTAATGTTACATGTTAAAAAAGAGTTGAAGTTGTTAAAAGTGGAAATAACGACGAGGAGGAAGTGCTGGGTACCTTAGGGAGCGATTGTAACTTGCAGTACCTGGTATCGAAAAATGTGTAACAATTATTTATGTAAACAATATAAAGAAGTAGAAGAACAGACGAATATAGATGGTGTTAGAAGTATACACACGCGCACACAGACACACATACATACATACATACAGAGTTTATATAGATAGAGTTAGGAAGAGAGAGAGAATATGAGAGAGATACAGATGGTGATAGAAAGGATATGTGTGTTTATTATTTGACTACCTCAAAATGAAAGTTTGACATAAACGAGTGAAAATAAAAGCAATACAAGAGCAAAGTTTTACTCTTTCACCTCCTATTTCAATATTTCTCCTTTACGAAGAGGAAATAAAGAATGAGCTTTGCTCTGATATGTCAGATATTAGGAGATTGTGCGTTGCGATATGCGCAGATTAGTAATGTTATGTTACATAATTTACTTCACATAAATTGACTGTTGTTGACGGCGTGATTTTATTTTTTTTTAATAACCTTCAAATTTCATATATTCCGTTCTGTGACTTTGATGTTGACCACAATATTGCTATTATGACCGCTCTTTAGATGTTTGCTAACAAAAGCAATATTTGCGTGGATGAGATTTTAACAACAATATCATAGAGTTTGCGAGCGGTATTTCTGGCGAAGAAGACAAGCTATATCTATTAAATGCTATGTATTGCACCACGTAAGCCAGTCAACACATAACCACGGCTTATTTGGGCTCATACATTGTTCTTATACGTGAGTCAATTCCTAGAATGCACCAGCCATATATTGAGTCTCTCCCTTCGGACCGCCTGGCGAAATGCTAGTGATTCCATTATCAAAATGCACCTGCTTTGGAAAGTCTTATCCTTAGAGATGCGAACCTTTTGAGGTGGGCTCAATCCTCGCTTGGTCCATTAACAGACTTTCGAACTGTTTCTTTGGGTGAGGTTCTATATCATCTCTACTTTATTTGTTGTTTATACAGGTAGTTTTAATTGGTAAGTAGTTGACAATAGCACTTGTTGGTAGAGATACACATAACAATTTCTGCAAACGGTTTTCCTTTCAGAGCAGCTATCAATAGATCTCTTTTCTTAGATTTTGAGCAGAAAATCGAGCAGTGAGTAATGATCCAGTGTCATTGACATGTTATATTTAGAAGTCTATTCTCATTTAAAATATCCACATATTCTGATCGCCCTCTCTCGAGAAGTCAGATTGAAGGTATCACTCACATAACTTTGATAACAAGGAGCACGAGTAGCAGATGCTTTGAATTTTAATGTTCGTTATGACCGTCTTTTGGTTTTAAAATGTGCTGTAGAAAGAAGATGGTATGTTCGCTCTCTCTCTCTCTCTCGATCTCTCTCATTCTCTCACTCTCTCTCTCTCTCTCTCTGTCTCACTCTCTCTCTCTCTCTCTCTCCTCTCTCTCTCTCTCTCTCACTGGGTGAATGGAGGAATATAGATGATGCGTGTCTTTCCTTTGAAAGATTTATTCTGTTTGCTCTAAATTGACTCATTTATCTTTGGTTAATTAACTTTGGCACTGAATATCAACCCCTTCGTAAAGCATTTTCCTTTGGGAAAAACCTATGTTAATGATAGTAAAATTATACTAAGATTGGCAAACCAAAGTAATTTATTTATATAGTTTCTACCATTTCTTTTTCCGGATACTGGAAAAAAATTTTAATATTATTAGTACAACCAAGGTAGCTAGCAGACAGATTTGCTAGCACGACGGGCAAAATATTTAGCGGTACCTCGTCCGTGTTTATGTTCTGAGTTTAAGTATTCTGTCGGTTTCGACTTTATGTAATCGACTTATCTCTTCCCAAAACTTTCTGGCCTTATGCCAACATTGGGAATCAATGTTATTAGCGCAACTATAATTAGCTTTCAAAGTTTTTGTTTAAAATTTTAGAGTGCCAGTGACAAATGAAAAAGTACCACTTTGTTATGTTAAAGACTGTTATGATGATGTTATTAGTTAGTCATAAGATAAAATCGAGAGTTAATTTCATATTTTTCGTGTTGTTTCACAAAAATTATTCTCTCTGCGTTGAAATATTCAGTGATATTCAAAATTCGTCAGCAAATGTTACTTGCTCAAGTCATGATAAATAGTGGGTGTCTACAGAATATATTGGTATATACAAACTATTCAGTGGACTTCTTATAAGGGTGTTATTTTCTTCTACCTAAGTCTACTTTTACATATAAAAATATAATTATAGTGATATTTGCAGTAACAGTAATTCTTAAATTGAATTCTTTAAATACATTAAATAAAGCTTTCCAAAGTTGTCTAACTGAAAGCCATTGATATGACCTGGATGAAATTAATTAGCCGATACATCTATAAGGGCTGAATTATGCTCCATCTCTTCCAACATTTCTTCCGATTTTTCTTGCTTTCCGCGTTTTTCTTCGCTTTCTCTATACTTCTCTCTTCTATTTTACACTACACCAATCTCTGCTATTCTTTCTCTTAAATGTGTATTAAGAAAATAAAAATGCACCTTATATATCTCTATTCTATTCCACCTTATTCAACCCCCAACCACTAAACCATACCTTAAAACTGACGCCTGACATGCATTTTTACTTGCATGTATTAATTTGCACGTGTTCCACTGTGTGTTAGGATTATAAGATTTTACAAATCTAGCATTCAAAGTTTAGGGATAATAGCTATAGAATTATGGGAAGTTGAGACTGTGAGAAAACGGATGGCAGTTGTGTAAACACAAGTTCTACTCATCATTTGCCATTTTATTAAATTTATTCAATCTTATAACTATGATTATCCTTAATTATTATTAACCATGGCGTACAACTACGTCGGCCTAGCAACTTATCCCCTCCACTAATACCACCCTTTCTACCAAGTTATTCCTTTTCATGATTACCTTTGCAAATTCCTCTTACCCACATCTCACCTCTCTCATGGCCTCCCCATTCTCACTAGTTGGGTTCTTTCCCCCTTCTCTCATTTCTCCTCTTCACCTAAAATCATTTACAACTACCCCACTCAATTAGCTACTAACCTATCAACACCTCTCTGCCTGTCTTTTCACCTCCTATGCAATTTCATACACCACTCCATACCTCAGTACTCCCCCTCCACCACCAACCCACCTTCATTATAGTACTAACCAGTGCTACCCTAACCATAGACTCACCCTCCACTCTGTCCACCTCTGTCTTCTCTCATACCTTTCTACATACCTTAGTAATCCTTCCACGACGCTAATTAGACATTTCCCTCCCTTAAATAATTGCCATCTCTTTTCTCACTGTCTCAACTTCCCATAATTCTATAGCTGATTATTCCTAAACCTTGACAGTTATACACAACCTCAGCAACAACTGGCCACCCTTAAATTACTACCTATGGCACCCCTCCCACTCATCTCCCAACTTCCCACCTCTATTACCATCTCCCTTAATACCCTCATTTTAACCCATCTCCCTCTTCCTGCACGAGTTCTTTTATCTTCTCTCACCATACCCTGTCCTAACACTTCCTATAACCAAACTGACCCTCTTACTTCCTCCCTCTAATACTGCTTGCTCTCCGCATTTAGTGATTCCACCTTTGAACTTCTCTTGCACCATGACCTGAAATGTAAGATCTTCTCCCTGATGACGAGGGCTCAATTTATCCAATGTTGATTGCTTCCAATACGGCG
>NC_042999.1:84943996-84951496 GCF_006345805.1 Octopus sinensis
TATATTATATATATATATATACTTGTTTTCAAATTGTGCTATTAATATATTTCATGAATTAAAATAAAATTGAATATTAACATGTATTTGTCCTTATAACATTTTGAATTAGATATTTATGAAAATAAGCATTTATATTCATCATAAATACCATTTTATGCTTTTAATAATATTCCTTAATATTTATAAATAGTTTTAATTTGGAATATAAATCACCAAATATTAAAATTAATTTTCATTAATTTAATAGCTTATGTATTTTACTTTCCTTTCATATTTGTGTTGATAGCACATTGAGGCAAGAGGCATTCGATTTAGAAAATGCTAAACATAAAGAACCCAAGCAGTGCTGAAATGCTGAAACAAAAACTTAAATATTTTAATTGATAACTTATTCATCTTTCATATCTAACTAAAATATTACGAATGTACATAAAAGTTTGTAATATTTTTCCCTCGGTATAATTACAGTTTATTGAATTATGCCAAATACTAGAGATATTTCTTTTGATAATGTGATATAATTGTTTGGGGCATATTGCCCGTTTTTGAATGAATTAGGAGGACAATTGAAGATTGATTGAAACAACTATAATTGCGTTTTATGTCTTTTGTCATTACATATTAGAAGCGGATATTTCTATATCAAATGTTGTTAATTGTCGTTACTTTGAAGTAAAGTACATTGCAGAATATAAATGATTTCTGTTCTTAAGAAGAGACAATTGTAAGAATGGACCCAATCAAAAAACATGTGCAATGATCTTAAATGTTTGCCGCTACTTCTCTTTGTTCGGCAGTTTCAACGATCTTAAAGCTATGCTTAGAAGACATCACAATTGTCTTTACATGACAAGAATACCAACACAAATAAAGGAGGGACAGTGATGTATTCGGTATCATATCACATTGGAGGATATTGATTCGTGGTTTACAAGAAATTGAAGGTCACGTTGATAAAACTCGATAATTGTTGAATGATTTTTTGGGATGTACAAAATGGTTTTCAAATAAATAGAATATCACACCCATTAACATATTTCTATTTGCCTATGTATGTTACAGGTGCAAAGATACTCGGTGACACCATACAAACAAGAGAAGACGAGAATAATTTATTTTTAAAAAATCATTTATTTATTAAGAAATCAACTAACTGCACAACATATTAGTATACTCTCTAAAGAACTCAAATCCACATATATTAGTATACCCATGCATAGTATACTTTCTAAAGAACTCAAATTCACGCAACTACAACGAAATGTGAGACGACGTTTCTTAATTAAGACTCAAAGAAGAATTGTGCGACAAGAAAGACTATGATGAATCGATGGTAAAAATACAACAGCAGCTGCAACTCACCAAATGGTAAGAACAAAACCGTCGACAATTTCAATAAATATATTCTGATTTACCCATTACAGTACACACACAAACAAAAAGACAAACTGAACTTCAGCTGGAATAAATGGGACGGTTGAAAAATATTTATAAAATTAAAAAACATTTTAAAGAAATAACAGTTACAGAGGCCGTTAAAGGAAATGCAGTAGTCTTAATGAATATAGAATATTATGAAAACTTTGTGTTGTCCATGTTAAAAGACTATGCATACTCTGAAAAGATCCAAAATTACAGTCAACAAAAAATAATGTGAAAACTAAGAATATTAATACACAAATATCGAGGACCCATCGACAAAGGCTATGATTGTATTACCAAATTCAGATGTAAACCTAGCCTCTTATATGACATACCAACTGTTAAAGGAAGTAAAGTTATGAGTTGAGCATGCAAAGCCGCCACTGTTATATACATCAATATCTCCTCACCAAATCTGAAATTGAGACGGATTACAACTGGTCCGATATGTGAAGGCAACTGTATGAGCAATTTCTTAGATACCCTGCTAAAGCCATTCTTCATGCTTATCAGAAGTTTCATATGAGACGACTCAGATATATTAAACCACCGCCCGAAAACAGACAACATAGTGAAGCATTATTAAAACATCCCTCAGAACTTAAATTCTAGTTGCATAATTATAAATGTGAGCACCCCCATCGCATGAAAAACGAATTTATGGTAGGACTAAAACTTATTCTAGAAAACAACGATTTTATTCTCAATTATAAGGTTTTCCGACAAAACTCTGGGACAGCAATGGTGACGAAAACAGCCCCTTCCTTTATGAATTTAGTTATGGGCTACATAGAGATTATGTTGTACAAAAATAGTAGGGATATATGGAACCATTTTTCTATATACATTCAAGAAAATTAGAAAAGGCACCTCTACAATTGCTTCCTTCTCTGGAATGATATCATAGAATAGCTAAAAGAATTTGAAGCAATCCGCAGTGGAATTAATAAAAGCATTCCATTCGCAATGGGATATAACCATAACTAACTCTCTTTTTAGATATATTTTTAAAGAAAGTTAACGATCAAATAGAGACGGACATTTACTATAAACTACGGACTCCAAACAATATTTTGCATTCATTTCATACCATCAAAGGCACATCAGAATAAATTTCCTTCATAACCTACCCAAAACGATGTAAGCCACCAAGAACTGAAAGATGCACTCCTTAACAGGAATTACCCAAGTCAAGAAATTAAGTATCCAGGGACTACGACAAATAGAACAAAGAAATAAATAGGAACTGAAGATCTTACTATACATTTCGACCTACAATACCCAAACTAATGAGGCCTACACCACTATTTCCTAAAGCACAGCAATATTAAGAAAGGGCCCCAAATTGAATCAAATTCTCCAAACATATATCATCATAAATAGTAACATACAACCCAAATCAATGAAAAAAACACTAACGAATGCCTGACAAGGCACAATAACTGCAAAACGAACAATAAACGCGCAGAAGATTATGATAGGTGCCTTAACTGTTCGTTTTGCAGTTGTTGTGTGATGTTAGGCGTTCGTTAATGTTTTTTTCATTGAGTGGAATCTGAAAACTTAATCTATGCAAGAATACTTCAAGATGTGAAAAACAATACATTGATCTGACAGCAAACGCTTTGCAACAACGCATGATCCTACATAGATCTCAAAATATGGAAATGCAGTTACTGCATGCAAGTCACACCCATACTTTACGGCTTTACCTCTATATAAATTTAGCGATAACATAACTCAACGGCAACGCTTCACCAAAGAAATATTCTTCATAAGCAAAATCCAACCATGTTTAAATTCCTGAGACAAAGAAAGAGAGAAGACGATCACCAACTCTACTGCAACCCCTGATAAAACCACCACAACGACTGCTACTACTTAGAAGGTCAAGTACTATAGACACTAGCTACTATCGCTAAAGCCTTACCTGTTGTTCCCTTCACTAACGGCCGATCACTACTGCTACTAACAGCTAGCCACTAACAATCAGAGAGAGATGAAATACCAGCACAATGATGTCTTTCTGAGAAAAATATCTTAACACCGATAAGTAATGTTATTAAATATGAATTTATTTTCATTTATTTCAATTTATTTTCTTGTTATTTGAGCATGACTAGATCGTCTTTTTAAAATGAACGAAAACAGTGGCATTTTACCTTAAAAATATAAATTCTGTTTTGTTCTTTTTACTTTCATAAAGTTTTCAAAGCATTTTCTTTATATTTTTCAAGATAAAATTTTCGCCTAAAACCTCTTAAACTAACCTTTATAATGGTCATACCTTTGCCCCTCTGTACCAAACAACACTATCCACTCTGTTATGCTTATATTTGACAGATGTTTTGATGGGAATATTTCACCAATATTCCTTGAGCTGATGTTTATGAGTGTATTCCATAACAGGGATTTTCTAGGTTTATTTCAGGACAGTCTTTTTTTTCGGTTTGCATTGCAAATTGTTTTAGCAACTACATCGTGCCGCATAGGGAGGTAGTACCGTGACGACATTTTAGCACAGGTGCTAATCACATGCGTGATGTCTTCCACAGAAACATGACATAGCCTACACATGCGGTTGCACCTTGGGATTACAAGAGCTACACTGTCTCTCTTATTCACCAAGTACTGTATGGTAGTCTCCTGTTCCTGGATTGCAAATGCACAGCCGTCGAAGTGTGATATGATGTAGTGTGCCTGTATGTATGTATGTATGTATGTATGTATGTATGCATGTATGCATGTATGTATGTATATATGTATGTATGTATGTATATATGTATGTATGCATGTATGTATGTATGTATGTATGTATGTATGTATGTATGTATGCATGTATGCATGTATGTATGTATATATGTATGTATGTATGTATGTATATATGTATGTATGCATGTATGTATGTATGTATGTATGTATGTATGTATGTATATATGTATGTATGCATGTATGTATGTATGTATGTATGTATGTATGTATGTATGCATGTATGCATGTATGTATGTATATATGTATGTATGTATGTATGTATATATGTATGTATGCATGTATGTATGTATGTATGTATGTATGTATGTATGTATGAATGTATGTATGTATGTATGTATGTATGCATGTATGTATATATGTATGAATGTATGTATGTATATATGTATGTATGTATGTATGTATGCATGTATGTATATATGTATGTATGTAACATACAGTCTAATGGGCAGTTCTACATCTTGTGACTCTGACGCAGCATTTGCTCAGTTTTTCATTCCCACCCACTTACAATGACCCCTATTGAAGCTGTAGTGACGGAGAAAGAAGATAGAAGCATATCAGAAGCTGACGGATGGACATAGTAGCTTTACCAGTATATTCAAATTTTCTCTCATGATACATTTAAAATCACCATTCTGCGATATATAATCGCCAATACACAAACTAGTTGTATATATTATCAGATTATATATACACTCACATATAAACACGCATACACACACACAGACTATATATATACATATATCAGTGTCGAACGGAATTAATGCAGTTACTGATGTTTATATTCAACCAATATGAAGATGAAAGACAAACACGACACCGGTGAAATTTGAACTTATACGATAAAACTGCATATATTTAATGTTTTTTCTGCAACATTCTACCGTTACGCTCCAAGAACAACCTTTTCAGTTAATATATATTAATTACGAGAATCTTCTTTGGAAAATACCATATTTCACTTAATGTTTACATCTCCGATTATGTAGAAATAGTTGAGTTGGATAAGGTTCTATTGTAGCCGAATTTCATCGATTTAATGCAAAAGATCGGAGATCAAGAGGTCAAGAGTGATGAGAACTTGAGTCTTTATAATCACGCCAAGAATTTGACCTCTTCATTTTTGTTTTAAATGTTATATCATAAAATCTGCTCTGCTAGCAGAAGAATGTTTACTTTCCCAGACTGCTGCTTTTTATCAGCGCATATGAGATTATCAAAAGGTCGATAGTCGGGTTGACGGATGAGTGAGTGAACTGTGTTGGCTGTGATGGGTGAAAATGCTTAAACGAATATTGTTGCTTTCATGAAGACAGTTTTATCATCAGCATTAGCAATTTACTTTTCAATCCCCATCAATATTTAATCAACCTATCGATTTCGATGATAGAAAATGGAAATGGCGTATCGATCGTTTATCTATTCGAAGGTCAATAGCTACTTTGATTTCTTTGCTCTTACGTTATAGTTAGAATGGGGAATTTCGATAAGTTTGTTTGCTTGTTTGTTTGTTTGTTTTCAAATTTAATAACTTGGTTTACGCTGTTATCACTGCACATTGAATTATAGAACAATAAAACGGTCCAGTCTTATTTATCTTCTTTGCAGATTTTCCTTCAAGGAAGAATGAAGCTGACCAATAATTTGGCAGGCACGTATCTCATTTAGAAAGATAATCGTTTATTGATGCTTCTATGTGTTATCATTAGTTTAAAATAAGTTATATACAGGTTCGTCAAACTAATCATGATATAGCTGATTATGAATATGATCTATAAGATATAAGTTTTGCGGTTACTGTAACTGTATTCTCCAGATATCATTGTTTTATACCAAAGGCATTCCAGTTGTGATCTTTTTCAGACCACGTATACCCACCACTATACTATGCAATGTGTCGTTTTTCATTACACATGGCGAGTTTTGATTTCTGGAATACTTTGCTGTTATTTCTAGCAGATCAAGCGACAACATGGTGACTCGCTCGCTGGTTTCTAATCAAAGTTATACGAAAGAAGATAAGAAAGTAAAGCAAACTATAAACAGAGTATAATATTTTCCCTCAGATTTCTGTCAAGATGCCAGTGGCTACGTTGCTGTATTTGTCTCCGAGTTGTGAAATTAATTACTTGTGATATTCTGGGATACTTTTCTTCGATTATAATCTACTCATTCATGTTCATCTTATGCATCAGTAATATAGATTGTTACTAAGTGATGTTATCTCAAAACAAAGACAAAGCAAAATATATATTCATAATCCAAGCTTTTTTTATTATTAGTTTCGTCTGGAGAAAGGAGACTGTGCACATTCACAGACCTTCAGAAATCAGCGAGAATTCAAATTAGAAAAACCTTTGCTTAAAATTTTGTAATTGATACGAGTTCAGGAAAGACGAATACGCGGTAGGAATTACAGAAATGCAGCATTATGGGGTGTGTGATGGTTAATGCAATGCCTAGGTTGATGAGCATGCTATCGATGTTAAGAGAAGAGAGAGACAAGTGAGTCCAATCTATCTGTGCTTGATGTGGAAGAAGAACAGCTAACACGGTGAAACAGACATCGATGTAGTTCCAGTGAAGAAAGAAAGCGATAACAGCTGTCAGAGGCTGGAGTAAGTTTATGAGTGTCATTATGTCACCCAATCAGATCTTCTTCCTCTGTATTTGTTCTAGTTTGACTGTGTTTTGTAAAGAATTAGTAGTCAGACTATCAAATAGTTCACAAATCTCTTACTCAAGTAGAAAACTTATATTAGACTATTTAAAGAAAGGTACACGTATTTCTCGCTTCGCCAATCCAGTTTGCAAAGCGTAAAATATACCGTACTGTAACGGATTTAGTGATCTATCCAAGAAACTGATGGTGTTTGTACTACTCTTTACGATTTCCTATGAATATCAAACTAATGGACAGATTTGCAATAGTACCGAGACACAGATAATCACAGACACAAATACTCACACGTCTACAATATAACACACGCATGTTGAAACACACACATACACACACACACACATACACACACACACATACACACACATACACACACACACATATATACATATATATGATGGACTCTTCCGTCGAAGACGACGTTCAGCGCTTTTGCTGAACAACCTGCACAAATGATTTGTTTATAGTGATCAAGTATATGTGCTGTACATTAGCTCTCTTCCTTCATCAAATCGATGTTGACTGAACAGGTGCATAGTTTACCACGCGTCAGATGAAGAAGTGATCGCAAAGCAACATGAAATGAAATGCTTTGCTCAAGAACAAAACGCACGACCCAGTCT
>NC_042999.1:84956496-84968996 GCF_006345805.1 Octopus sinensis
ATATATATGTATATATTTATATATGCATATATATATATATATATTATATATATATATATATATAACAGTCCGTCTCCTTTATGGCTTATCCTGTATTTCCCCATTTTTTTTATTATTCTCTCGAGTACATTTTTTTATACTTGGGTATGGTAGTGGGTATGGCTCTCTATTTTCATTTATCTTTCGAAGTACTTCCATGCTTATGCATATACCAATGAGAATTTATTTACGTATGTACATGATTTTATATAAGTATATACAGGTAGGCGAGTACGTGCGAATGTTATCTGTGTGCACAATGACTTATATGTATACTTCCTCAGTTGGTATATATGCGAATTTATTTGGTATTTACTAATATTTATGCTGCGATGTTTTTTTTTGTGTGTGTATGTGTGTGATATTATTTAGTAGCAGTTTCTAAACAGTTTTCTCACCGTTTAAATTGTTGACAACTACATCGGTTTTTTTTCTTTCAAATTGTTTCAGTGCTTAGCTTTTGATACTTCATAACACATAACCGTTTTTAAGTTTGTTTTTTTTTTTTTCTGATGGCCGGATAACTGAAGAGATGGCGGCGTGGATTTCCATCGGAAACTCGGAGTTTTATCATGACTACCGAATAATAATCACATATTACATTTACAGATATATATATACGCACACATACACAGACACATATATACGTATGTATGTATATACGTATGCATTTATGTATATGGATATCTATTTCCTACGTATATCTCTTCACATATATGTGTATGTATGTATGAATGTGTGCATATTTGTAACCACACAGGTGTACACACACACACACTCATGTTCACGCACCTGCGATATTTATTCATTATAAATGAAACGTGCGTAAGATGTATTAAATATATTCATAAACTATGCTGTTCTGTTTTACTTCATATAAGCGCACGCACGCACGCATGCATGTGTGTGTATGTGTGTATGTGTGTGTATGTGTGTGTGTGTATGTGTGTGTCTGTGTAGGTTTGTTTTGCATGCGTATGTGCGCAGATATCATTTGAGCAAATATTTGTTTAAAATCCTGGGAGTACAAGAATTTAACATAAAGTTCTCAATAATACGGGGATGACTTATTTGTGTCATTAGATTCACAAGACTGTTACCTTTCGTTAGAAATCTTTATCATTCATACTGGACTACTCTCAGGAGCATCCACTACTACAACGGCTTCTAAAATTCTTTCTGATATTTCTTATATTTATTTCTTGTTAATGAAATACCCATAAAAATTATGTATTAAATATATTTACAAAGAGATTATCACGATGTTTTGTTTCATATATATATATATATATATATATATATATATGGATGTGTGTGTCGCGTTTTTGATGCTATATGTACGTTTATTTCGTTATTTTAGTTTCCTACTTTATTAGACAAGTTACTCATGTATGTGTATTCACGTTTCTTTTGTTTCTTCAACCTCTTATTATTTCCGTTTCTATGTCGATATTTCAGAACTGCTTCATGCATTTACATCTCCGATAGCGTATGTATATTTGGGGAACGGTTCCCCCGCTGCCCTTCATTCAACTTATTTTCGTATATCTATATTCTATGTTAATGAAGATGGTCTATTTCATCTAACTCACTTTTTTTTACAGCTAATTTGTCTTCCTTCTTAATTATTTTAACTCTGTCTCTTAAAAATTTCTCTCTATTCACCTCATATTTTGATGTAACTTTTCATCACACCACCTTCCTTATCATTAATATTTGTGTTTGTCATAATAAGGGGATCTGGTAGAATCGTTAACTCACCGGGAAAAATACTCAGCAGCATTTCGTCCGTCTTTTCGACTTTGCCTTTGATCCTTTCGGGGTCGATAAAATCAATACCAGTTGAACAATGAGATCGATGTGGTTGAATTACCTGTTCCCCAAAATTTCTGGCCTTGTGTCAAAATTTGAAACCTATATTTATTTTATTTGTGTTTGGTGTTTTTTGTTTTTTGTTTTTTTACTAAGTTGGATTCTTTGTAAGTATGATTATGTTTTTTGTACATTTGAGCGTCGTCTTGTACCAGAACATATATTGACTTCAAATTTTGGCAAGAGGCAACAATTTCGCGGCAGGGGGTACGTTGATTACATCGATCCCAGCGCTCAACTGGTACTTAATTTGTCGACCCCGAAATAATGAAAGACAAAGTTGACGGCGGTGGAATTTGAAGGACACACGAAATGCCGCCAGGTACTTTTCCCGGCGCGCCATTCTGCTAGCTTGACGCCTTACTCGAGCTTACTAGTTATCTGCATTTTTCAGAAGACAGCTTCTTGTATCCCAAACGATTCGTTTGACATTAAAAGAAAAATCTGTTTTTAACTGCCATTTCCTTGAATTCGTAATGTCCCAGTCAGACGATTAGATTCTCTAAAATCAAAAAACAATACATAGATATTTCGACTTTATATCCATTGCTATCCATCTATGGAAATCATAAAATATCGCTAGTTTTGTCAGAAATATTCCTGAAGATTAACTATTTATCTCTTTTACTCTTTTACTTGTTTCAGTCATTTGACAGTGGCCATGCTGGAGCACCGCCTTTTATCGAGCAAATCGTCCCCACGACTTATTCTTTGTAAGCCTAGTACTTATTCTATCGGTCTCTTTTACCGAACCGATAAGTTATGGGGACGTAAACACACCAGCATCGGTTGTTAAACGATGTTGGGGGGACAAACACAGACACACAAACATATACACAGACATACATATATATACATATATACGACGGCTTTTTTCAGTTTCCGTCTACCAAATCTACTCACAAGGTTTTGGTCGGCCCGAGGCTATAGTAGAAGACACTTGCCCAAGGTGCCAACGGAACGATGTGGTTGGTAAGCAAGCGTCTTACCACACTGCCACTCCTGAAAAATTCTATCGCTTAAACTGCTAAACCTGGGTTATAAAAAATTTCTAAAGCAACATTTGGGAGCCTACGAAAAAACTGCTGTCACCTCCAAAGGATACAGTCTTTCAGTTCTCGGGTACTATAACTTGTATATCTATCGGGCTAGCGATATAAGTATTGAAAATGTATACCTCTATTTTTTATAGTTTTTTATAGGTGTACTCACACGCACACACACACACACCACACACACACACACACATATATATCTATATGAGGACTTGCAAAGATACATAAGTGCGAAGGCTCGTGCATACATACATACATACATTCATACATACATACATTTGCATGTATGTTTGTGTACGTGTATGTATGCGTGTGCGTATGTGTGAGAATATTTGTGCATATGAATTTTCATATGTCATAGTTGCTGTCAAATTTAGCAATCTAATTAAACTTTCCAGCTGTTTGCCAATCTGATAATTAATGTTATTATGTTGGAATAAATTGCAGAAACCGAAATTCAAGAGATCAACTTGCTGATATGAATTGTTATAAGACTAGGTTCGAAAACTCATCATCATCATCATCATGACGACGACGACGACGACGACGACGACGATGATGATGACGATGACGATAAGGATGATGATGATGATGATGATGACGACGACGATAAGGACAACCACGACGAAGACGACGACGACGTTGAAGCTGATGATGAGGATGATGATGATGATGACGACGACGATAAGGACAACCACGACGAAGACGACGACGACGTTGAAGCTGATGATGAGAATGATGATGATGACGACGACGACGATAATGACGATTTTAGTGTTGATGATGACGAGGAGGATCATCATCATCATCATCATCAATTGCATTGCTGTGATAATTAACCTTATCATTTTCTTCTGCTTCCTCTTTTTCTCAGAATAAGAGATTCAAAAAAGAAAGGAGAGAATGGATGGGGAAGCAAGTCCAAAAAATATGTGTTAATTAGTTAGGCTCTGCATCATTCTGTCATAAAGTTGAAACCAAACCAAATCCATAAAGATGAGTTCGATTTCCTGTTTGTAACAGCGTGTGGAAAACTGAATTTCAAACCAATGCTATGAATTTCTGATGTTCATTATCCAATGTCACCCGATGCTTTTTCAGTATTTCGATATTAGCCCGAGTATTCCTGACCTCTGCCTTATCCGTTTCTCTTTATGACAGTATAGTAGTGAGAGACTGTGTACTGCGATATTTTCAACCGGGTGATAATATTCCACAACAACATTTAATCATTTATTGACGCAGGTGTGACCGTGTGATACTTCCCAACTACATGGTCCCAGTTTCAGTCCCACTGCATCGTACCGCGGGCGAGTGTCTTCTATTATAGTTTCGGGCTGATCAAAGCCTTGTGATAGCATGTGATGAACGGAAACGTCCGCCGTATATGAAGTGACTTTCTCAAAAGTAGCATAAATTTTCTAGGCCGGTCAACTTTGTCCAATGGCTCAATGGGCCGATTGAGTGAACCATTCAATAACGAATCTATAATGATTACTTGAACAGCTGTTAGTCAAATTTACTATCATAAAGCAAAGTATGTAATCACTATCATTTATGCCTTGTTTTATATATATATATATATATATGAATGTGTGTGTGTGTGTGTGTGTTCAACTAGTGCTTGACAATTGGCGTTGATGTGTTTTGCATGCCTGCAACTTAGCAGTTCGGCAAAAGTGAACACGAATAGAATAAGTATCAAACCTTTAAGCAATAGCTTTCTTAAAGGTCTGGCCCTCATTCTATTCGTTCTCTTAACCTCTTGTTCGACAAACACTTCAATGCTGTGCACCAGCACGGCCGCAGTCCAATGATTGAAGCAAGCAAAAAAATAAAGTTATCTATTTTATAGGACGGCGATTTGGCAAAATTGTTAGACTATGGCTACAATATTTCTTTTTTGTATGATTTAGTAAGAGGAGTAAAGTACAGTGCCAATGACCTTTTATCAAGTCTTCCGAGGTTTGATGTTGGAAGAGTAAATGCTATTCCCGTGCCAAAGGCTTACAACAGAGCAGAATGTAGTAAAGGTGCCGCTTTTATTTCCCATGTTTCTTCTCCACTGCAAAATTATTTAAACTGTTTGTCCTGTGTGTGATTCAGTATATCTATATAATAGAAATACGTCTGTCTTTACCCCCACCATCTCTCTTTTCACTGTTTAGAGAAATATATACCACCTATCCAGCCAGGTTAAGTTTTACATGTAATTTTATCATTGATTATTATCCCAAAATGAATACTATATGTATACCCCCAGGAAATCATGCTGCAATTCTGAGCAAATATACAAGACATCACACAATTTGCAATAAGTATGATGAATTTACAATTTCATAGACTAATTTTCGTTCAAACTTGTGGAAAGCCATAAATGATGAGATGTATGTGTACGTGTACACGTGTCCTCAAAATACAGGCGTGTTTCATATGTTGTATACATCAGTATGTTCACACACACACACACACACACGAATACATACATACATATACATATATACATATGAGTGTGTGTTAGCGCGTGCGCGATAACGTAGTCTTTGTATCCAACGTAACATGGATGCCTCATCAGAACAGCGAATACCGCGTTATTATCCTTGAGAGACCCTCCCATATAGGCGATTGGTGCATACAAGTACACACATAGACCGTTGCAGACGAACTGTGTCTGACATGGACGTCGAAAATCCCATATCACGTGATTTCGGCCTATTGGACGTCACCAGTAGGAGGCACCGGTCACCGCATGCCATTCAAATCTCACTCCTACGATATGACGATCTATGCGGAGCCCTTCAAGATTAATAACGCAGTATTCAGTCCTAACTGGGTATCCATGTTAAGTTAGATATAAAGATTACCTATTAATACTGTTTCTGCTGCTAGTAATTAATTTTTAATAAGCCTGCTGACTATTTGCGCCATCGGTATCTTAGAAGATATCGTACCAGTGAGATTTGATTGGCATGCGGTGACCGGTACTTCCCACTGGTGAGGTCCAATAGATCGAAATCACGTGATATGGGAATTCCGGCGCCCACGACAGACAATTTTCGTCTGCTATGCTCTATGTGTGTGCTTTTATGCACCGAGAACCAATACGAAAGGATCTCCTAAGATTAATAACGCAGTATTTGATGTTTTGATAAGGCATCCACGTGAAGTTGGGTATAAAGAATAATTTTTGGTATTAATACTGCTACTGTCGCTAATATACATATATATACATACACACACATAGACAAATATATACATATATATATACATACACAATTACATACACGCTTACATACTTACATACATCTGTATTTCTCTATCTATCTGTATATATAATGCAATTAATCTGTGTTAAAAGCAAAAAACAAAACAAAGGAAATAAAGTTCTTAAATACGATGCCTCCCTTTATGCGTTTTTTTTTTTTGTTGTTAACTGTAAACTCTCGTAACCCTCGTGTAATCTCTTGATTTATTCAAAATGGAGGTGATTACCAGCATTTTGTTAGTACTTTGAAAAAAATCATGAAACCACTGTTAGCACTGTTAATCTACTTATAAAGAATATTTATCCATCATATGCGCTGTTGGACACTCAATGTCACTGTTCGATACTATCGTACAAACACACACACACACACACACACGCACACATATAGTATATATTTATATATATATATATATAATATATATATATATATATATATATATATATATATATATATATATATATATATATATATATATATACATACATATATAACGTCTCCTTTGTCTCTGTTTTACTTGTATGAATATTATTAGATGTTTTATTTCTGTTTCTCTTTGATATATATTATGTATCTTTGGTATATATTATCTAGATCACTAGTCGAGCTAGAAATTTATTATATAATCATCTTCATTTCTAAGTCTATTTAAGTCTCATGTACAGTCTTTATACTCTCTGTGTATCCACGGATATACACGCGGATATACCCACATGATTAAGCATGACTATAAAATTCGCATGTAATCCCAAGATTCAACGTTCTGCTAGACTGTGCGGTGCTCGTGCCAATTATTTTCTGCTTTCTATTATTACCAAAGCGAAACTAGAGCAATTTAGTCGCCTCGAATTATAAGAAAGTCTGCCGGGTGAATTGTCCACCTTCTTGAATGATAGACTAAATCTGTCATTACAACTTAGCTTGTGATACCTATAGCTGAGTCCACACTGCCGCAAGCATTCGTCTGAAATATCTGTTTCGAGAATAACCCATAAGTATCTCCATGATGTCCTGAGAGAGTTATTGATCTTGACCTTCATCCTCTGACTAAGCAATAAAAGCAAAATGGTATTTGTTCAGCAAACTGAAATCAAAATATTGTGAAGAACATTCTACCGCCGTTGAAGAGAAATAAGCTGTTTCAATTCATTTCACTTCAGGTACACTGCTAAAGCTCCTGGGAAGATATAAAGATCAGAACATTCTCATTTTCCAGTTAATATACAAACTTTATAACAGATGTTAGAAATCAATATCAAACAAAGAAGATAATTGTTAGAAAGTTATGAAAAACGAATAAATCACATGAACAGGAATTCAATCTAAAGTGTTTGCAACAAACTCACCAAAGCGAATATACATGGAATTTACTGATGAAACAAAGCAATGGTGGCTTGTCGTGTCTTGTGGTTGTTCATACTTCCATCTGTTAGAAGCAAACTATGTTTGGTGCTGATAAATTGAACAAAAATAGGAATTACTTAAGTCTTGTCAAGAAAAACCAGAAAAGAAAATAATGACATATAAATGGTTATTTATATGCAGAGAATGAGATTGATAGTTTGCTTATTTGCTTAGTTACTGAGTTTACTGGATAGCTCGCTTGCCAGTATGACTGGTTGGTGAGATGGCATGTCCACATACAACCGCAGATAGAAGATCTATCAGTATGCAAACGAGGAAAAAACAAAGTTTACAGGAGAGAAGAGAGAAACGAGCGGAGAAATATAGCAAAAACAAAAAAAAAACAGCAAAGCTGCATAATATTTAAAAGGTGTTATACTAGACATATCAATAAAAGCTGTGAGTAAACATTGGAAGATGAAAGAGAATGCATACACACAGACATATAGATATATATTTATACATATATATACGCATATGTAGATAGATATGTGTATACAAACACACATACACATGTATATATACATATATGCATACACTCATGAATATACATGTAAATCTAAACCATCACAAACATACACAATAAACACGTGCGTGTGAGCATGTGCGTATATAGGTATACAAATACACATCCATACCGCGCGCGCGCATACACACACACAAGCATACACACACACAGACACACACACCACACATATATATATATATATATATATATATATATGAAGGGAGAGAAAAAGAGAGAGATGTATTAGTAAATATATATATACAAATGTATGTACATACTTACATATCATCTGCGTACTTTTGTGTTTAGGCATGCATATGTAATTCTCCGTCGGTGTTTGAGGCTATACATATCGAACAGGCAATGACAAGTGAATGAATCTAATATACAGTCAGTTTGAAAATAGATAGATCAAAAATAGAATTACCATAATAGTAAACATGGTTTAGGGTTTAAGAAAACATGTTGATCTATAGACAGAAACGGTAACTTGTATAATATTAGCTGACAAACAATCTCGACGTATATTATGTTCAGAATCTTCTGTACGAAAGAAAAAAAACGTTGATAAATGCTCCGTCACCACGTTTTGCTTACTTTAAATAAAGAAAAGAAAACGAAAATTTGAGAAAAGGAAAAGAAATAATTACAGACAAAATGAGAGTAGAGAATATAGGAAGATAAGCAATACTGGACAAATTACAAATTTCAGATATGCAATAGTTTTGTAGACTTGTAAATTACATTTTATTTTCTTGGTGTAGTAAAAAAAACAGAAATAGATGAGTTACACCGGTAACCTATATCTGCATTCGAATACATCTCATCAGCCATGTACTACATAAGTGCTTTTCTTGGACTATATTTCTCCTTCTCTTCGGATCTTTGCTTCTCTCCTTTTTTTCACGAAGAGCTATGCTCGAAATATCACACACACCTACGTGTTTCCATCTTATACTAAGCATCAAACTGTGTACGTCCTTTCGACTTTTGTTGTTTTTGTTTTTATTTTTATTTTCGATTTGCCTTTACATACATACATACATGGTGGCTGCCCCCTCGTTATCGAGTATGGCCATTGCACGAAGCTTAATCAATGTTGTTATCGTGCAATGCCTGTGCAAGAAGATTTTTTTAAAGTGAGGAAAGGCTGTGCACAGAGTCAATCCCACTCACTAAGCAACAGCAGCCATAATCCGAAAAGAAGAACAAGTCAACATCATCGGTAACCACTGAGCCGCAGGTTTTATATCGGAGTTATCCCAGTTACCTGAGTTACGTTCTCCTAGAAGGATGCCCTAACAAAGGCTAGGAGTCCTTCACTCCCAATGGTTTAACCGGGCGATCGGGTATTCAGTCCGATTATTTCCATGTCCCCGCGCATGATACAGCCTTAAGACATTTATTGACATACATACATACATCCATACATACGTACATACATACATACTTACATATAAGCATATAAAGAGCACAAGCAGGGTTTGAATTTCTTGCCGCTGTTTCGGTAGAACTTTATTGATGTATTCATAGATTACATCATGGCATATATCCATCTTCAGGGTGATGAGCCTAGATTCTAATGAATCCTATAACTAATCCATGTGTGTGTGTACGTGTGTGTGTGTGTGTGTGTGTGTGTGTGTGTGTGTGTGTGTGTGTGTGTGTGTGTGTGTGTGTGTGTGTGTGTGTTCCTTGCATCTCTTCCAACATAATCTATTTCATCCAATATACTCTTTGCGACTCTTTATATATTGAACAATCGGGCTGTCGGCTAGCCGACTGATTTACTGAACATCTACGAGATATCCGCTTGCATAAAAATACCCTTGTCGCCCGTCATTTTTGCTCTATCAACCACTCGACCGAACACCTCACTGTTTTCAGCTTTGCCTTGCACAATGGATCCACCACCACTAGACTTTGCCTTGAACAACACAACATCTTCGAACCCACATACCGTTTGCACTAAATCTCCCACTCCTTCCTGTGACAATTTCCACATACGTTTCTTTGTTTTTCATTAGATTTAATTTTAATTTTTTTTAATTTAATTTTAGTTTCTCAACTTTTTCAAAATCTATTTAGTTGAAATTCATTTAAATTTTAATTAATTTATTTAATTAATTAAATTATTTCTTTTTTTCATTATTTTTACTTTATCTTCCCCTCACTTTCACATGCCCATATACATACACAGTGTAACTCTTGCAAGATCTGGTCTGCAACTATTTTTGTCAATCACTTGTCCCAGATACTTTATTTCTCGCATAAAAAAAAACTCGCATTTTTCTTCGCTCAGTTTAAATTCATACTTCTTTATTCTGTCGAAGAACTTTTTAACATGTTCCTCATACTGGTCTCGCGGCTCACTTTTCATGAGTATGTCATCCACCAAATCACCTATACGTAATCTTACGATATCTCTTTTTAATAGCTTCTACGACTCTCTGTATAATATATGGCTGCACATACTACATTCTTCTGGTATCTCCAGCACGCATGCGTATTTACACAATCCAAAACCGTTTATTTATCCATTCACGGGGGTGTTCGGATTTCACCAAAACACACACACACACACACACACACACACACACACATATATATATATATATATATATATATATATATATATATATATATCCTATAAATATATATGATTAATGATGTTTGTACGAGCGAGTGTACATGAGCCATACAACCTAAGCGAGGGCGTTTATGCATCCATATCTGTTAACGATTATATTTTTTTCGCATTTTTGAGTATTCTTTTTGTATATATTATTTATTATGGATCTTCTATAAAAATGAAGCTGTAACCCTTAATTTGCTGCTTTTCTATTACTAAACCGAGAAGATATCTTCTCGGAACATTTGTAATCTTAATAAAATACATTTTATAATCACCTGAAGAGACACATCTACACAGGCGGATGCTCCTAAACCCGTGAGGATTGATGCTGGATGCGTCGAAACAATTGTAGTGATTAATAAACATTCTAGTATCTTCCATCTTTCGCCTGTCTCATTAATCAAATACTCAACAAACACTGTGAAACTAAACATGCTTTACCGGTAAACTACCAGATGTATACCATAACATTTATTGTCTAATAATATGCATATATATATATATATATATATATATATATATATATATATATATATATATATGTAAGGGTGAATACTTGATAAATGTAAGCACCTGTATATGCCAGATAGTGGCAGAGGTGAGAGAGAATATATTAAATAAAATTAAAAACAGAACACAAAGGAGATCGCGGTACACGTGTTTCAAGCTTTATAAACAATCCGTTATTACATCAGTGTATTATTGATATAAAAGATGGTTTAAAGCTCTCTTCAGCCGCAAACATTGTTAGTCCAAATAATTACATCACAATATAAAAAATATGAAAATACTCTTCAGCTAAAAACATTGTTAGTCTAAAGAGTTACATCACAATACTTTGGACTAACAATGTTTGCGGCTGAAGAGAGCTTTAAACCATCTTTTATATCAATAATACACTGATGTAATAACAGATTGTTTATAAAGCTTAAAATATATGTACCGCGATCTCCTTTGTGTTCTGTTTTTAATTTTATTTGATATATTCTCTCTCACCTCTGCCATATCTGGCATATACAGGTGCTTACACTTATCAAGTATTCACCCTAAATTTACAGTTATATATATATATATATATATATATATATATACATGAATATATATCATGTCTGGTCACATGTGAAGTGTCAGGGAATCCATTACAGCCTGTCCCATAGTCGGGTTGTCTTTAGCTATTTTCTCCATTACATTAGTAATTTCATTGCATATAAATAGCGTTAAACCATTCCAAGCTAGACACAGATTCCACGTAAACATATGAATTGATGTTTTATTTGTACCTCCATCAATGGTAAATACATAAGCATATACGTATATTCTTATGTGTGAGAGACAGCGAGCTTGTTTGCTCGTTTTCTCCCACTATTTTGCTTCTGTCGATCCGTGGCATGTTTTCGGCAAAGCGTATGAGAAATATTAGTTCCTATATAAAATACGAATATTTAAGTTCTACAAGAAATGCATGCCTTGATGTTAAACAGCCTTTTATACACGCTTGCCAAGCCACATATATGTGTACGTAGCCTACTCGTAGTTTGTTGTTCAAATTTCAGTTCCTTGACTGAATATAACTTTTTTCGGGGACACACACACACACACGCATCACCATGTTTATACCCAAAGAAACTTACACACGTTGTTCAAATGGCAAATAATGTTGGCGAGTAACTCTCCTTCTTTAGCAATCCTTGTTCCTGTTCTTATCGTAATGATTTCTTGAC
>NC_042999.1:84973996-84978996 GCF_006345805.1 Octopus sinensis
CTCCTCCATCTGCCTCGGTCTCTCTCTCTCTCTCTCTCTCTCTCTCTCTCTCTCTCCCCTCTCCCTCTTTCTTTATCCAATACACAAAGAGCACATATATAGATGATACTTTACACACACTGGCACATGATAATCACAAAAACCACAAGTACGTAAATGCTGACATATAATCACACAAGCTAGGTTTTACCTCATTTGTTTAAGCTGCACCTTAATCATCGTTCATTATTTTCTTACTTAAATATTTTAAGTCATTGTTGGAGTGATTGAAATGATTATATATTTACAGCCCTTTCTGTATTTCAATCCCTATTCACTCTGATTGTAAATCAATATAATAAAGCGGTCGTATCCAAGATTCGTCTTAACACTGCACCAGGAATCTCTGTTTTCCATTAGCTTTGTAGGTCCTGAATTCTGTTTCATGTTTTTGTCAATAAATGCATTGCAGTGGTCATCGTCCTTTATTAAAGTGTTTAAGTCTCCAAAATATAAAATTTTACATAGCTTATTGTTCGACATAAAACTTCTCATTGATCTTGTGCTTACGCCATGAGACATCATGAGAAACATGAGTATCATCAAAGCGAACTTGAAGGTTCTTTTTCAACGTTCAGATTTCTGATCCATAGAGGAGGATACGATTTACACATGCCCTGAAGAATGTCAGACTTGTTGACTGGTAATTTGTTACAGGCTGTCCAGAATAATTGCATGAACGTTAGAAAGTCTTGCTTTGTGTTAATAACATAAGACTCAAGTTATTTGAAATTACTGATCTCCTTTAGTTATATACCAGTGTAGAAACAAATTTGCAATTGGCTTTGCAGTATTCTGAAAGCTAATATGGTACAGTGATTTTTAAGTCACAAAGTAAGAAATTATTGTCGTGGGAGGGCAGTCGAAAATATTGTCTTCAATACATGTTTACAGCATATATGATCGATCAGAAAGAATGAAAAGCAAAGTTGACTTTTACAGAATCTTTTAAATTCGGAACGTAAATAGTTATTACTAAACACAGCATGATGTATTTTTCTGACATTCCGGTGATTCTGCTAATCTGCTACAAAATCATTCATTCCACAATAATTTCCTCTTTCTATTCCCCCACTCTTGTTCCCCATCTCCCTCTTCATACTCCTCAGCAAAATTGACAATGTGCTTTGTCAAAGAGAAAATAGTTGAATCCTCTAGTATTGAGCAGCTAAAGTTAGGGTTATGATGATGAGAGGAAGAGAAATAAGAGAATATCCGTAAGAGCTGTTGACAATCACAAAACCCTTTCATTTCTAAGAAGAAGCGGTATAATCAATTTAATCGATTATACTCCATATCAATATTGAACATTTCCTTGGATCCGAAAGGATGACACTGCACGTTGAATCTAATGGGATTTGAACTCAGAGCCCCAAAAATGATGCCGTTAGTAAATTCTGCTAGATATCTAACCCGAATCTGTATTAGCCAAACAGGTGAAACTAAGTTTTTAATTTATTCGGTAACTATGTATCACTAGCAAATATTCTATGCGTTCTGGCTACATGACTTTAGATGGATAAAAGCATCGTCGTGCCGTTGAGAATCTCCTTTCCTTCGCAGCTAAAGAATTTTAGATTCATCCCCATTACTTGGCATTTTGAAAGTTTTCTTATATAGACAGGGGTCGATCAAAAGCATGTGCATGAAATCTAGTCGACTGAAATCGTGTGCATCCTCGTAGAAGGGATCATTTTTTTTGTTTGCTTATTTGTTTTTGCTGGTTAGACTTTAATATTTCACCCAGTATAGCACCGTTGTCTACCTCTTGAGTGCTTTGAGGGAAGCTTAATCTATTGCAAGCATTTGGGGAGCAAGGATTTATGCGTCTTTCAAATCACAGAAAGGGGCGTGGATGTTGCTCTTCCTCCTATGATTAAACCATCAAAAGCAAAACGTATATGACGTTGGGTGGTGCAACTGAACACTTAAATATCAAGAACATATAAAGTGTAGTTTGCGATGAGCTACCCTTGTAGTTTATTGAAGATCAGTCAGGATTTTTTTAAAGATCAAATTTAAACTGTACAAACTAGGGCAACTGTCATTGAATGTATTATCTCCAGCACTCAAAACGAAAAAGAAAATAATGATACGTTAAAACAGGCGATTTGCAAGGTGTACCAACTTTCTATACTCTCGCTTTCAGATTATTTGTTGAAGACAAACTATCACGCGAAACAATAATCTAACAGGCTAAAATATATTATATTTAATCTAGGTTTGTTCTTGTGAGTGCAAATGCTACTGAGGTCAAATTTGCCTTTCGTATTTGCGGTATCAATTCCATTAAATTACATCTTCCTTTTAATCATGTAGCGTTATACCATTAAGGATATCATTATTGAAGACTTGCAATATCCTGGAGTAACAGATATGGTCGTGCTACAGTTTTGTAGTATTCAGTTCCGAACTCTTGTGTTCTAAATTAGTACTCAGTCATTATCACATGTTATGAATTAATACTTAGAGCTGAGGTCATATTGCTGGTTATGGACTAATATTTTTGGTTTCAATATACAACAAATTATTTGCCTTTCCCCAGTGTGAGAAATCATTGTTATTATCCATAATACAAGGTTCCTTTGATGTAACAGAAAGCATAGAGCACTGGCTGGACAAAATGCTTCGCGATATTTAGTTACCTCCCCTTATATCAAAAGTTTAAAACCCACGTGTGTTGACTTACAATAAGCATCAGTCAAATTTAGGCTCCGATGAAAACGTTTATTCTCCACTGCTCGAATTAATAGCATTGCTAGATTATAAATCCATGTATATTATCCATGCCTCAAAGAAGGTAAGGAAGAGACAGAAATCACATTGTGTTGGACTAACTGCTTTAGAGTATTTAGTTTCATCGATAAAATACTTAACAGACATTCGCCAATGTTGATTCAATCAATATATAGCCTGCCTTTGCAAATATGTTGTCTTGTGATTAAGTATGCAATCACTCTTCTCCAGTATATGTAAACAATGCGCAAAGATAAATTTCTTTAGTAATTATGGGGAAAATCAATCAAAAGACTAGTAGGATCTTCAAAGATTTGCTTTCTAATCTTCTGATTTTCTTTAATTATTACCCTCACTCACTCCTAGTGTCTGCATTACAAGTGGATAATTTATGTCAGAAGCTATGCATCAAATAAATTACGACAAAACGCGAGAACTATTTACTCAGCTGTGTTTTATAACTACTTAATCTGCAAGAAACAACGTGCCTACTAAATTAGTGAAGTATTTCCACTAAAGATTGGTTGCTTCTGTTTCTTGATAAACTCACAAAATCTTTTCTCTTCGACTTATTAGAAGCTGAGTCCCATCATGCAGTGGCGGACGCGCTACAAATCATTGATGCTTTTAATATTTTAAAATACAGTAACATAGAAATCAAATTTTCTGGAATTCTTTTTGTCACTTCCCAAAATTTTATAGACGAGAGGTGAACGTTTGTTTTAAAGATTGCGAAGATTCCAGAATAACGGCAGCAAATATTGCAAGATTTATTTGCCTTCCTATTTTCAGAGAGAGAGAGATAGTTTGTGTGTGTATGTGTGTGTATGTGTGTGTATGTGTGTGTATGTGTGTGTGTGTGTGTGTGTGTACTTTAATCGAAGTACACGCACGCATCACCAATCGTAAATTTCTTACGTGGTAGTCGATACCACCCTGCGATATTGGTGCTTATTCTCAATGGTATGAAGAATGTCTGTAAAATAGCATGGAACCAATTGGAAATTGGAACTCGTTGGAAGCTTGTGTTTACTCAGATGTTACTCGAATGCAATCGAATGAGTTACATACGATTTACAATAACCACTTTCTCTGAACCAAGTACGAAACATAATAACATAGGATGAAAAATGAGATGTCGAGACTGTTATATTTTTCTAAAGGTATCAGTATCAAAAGAGATTCGACTTCACCGGAGACTTGCAATATATTGTGTAAGGTCTCAGCAGTTATTATAGCTTTATTACAATTTTAAACAGTTTACTTTTCATAGTTTACATACGATGGAGGTGACGAAAAAGAGGATAAAAATTGAAAACAAAGTTAAGAATGGAATATATCGGCTTGAATACAAACACACACTATACACATATGCATGTATGTGTATATATATATATATCTATATATATATATATATATAATATATATATATATATATATATATAATAATAATAATATTAGGGAATATATCCAAATTTACAGGAAAAAAAATCAGATTAGGATTAAATCCAATTTTATAGTAAAATATTATAAAATATTATTTGAGACAAAACCACTATTTTGCAAAACAATTAAATTTTATGTATTGATTAAGTCTTTCCTTGTTTGTTTTGCAAAATAGTGGTTTTGTCTCAAATAATATTTATATATATATATATATATATATACGCACACACATACATACGTACATACATATAAAATATCCTGTTGTTGTTGATGGTGAAATTCCTATGAAGGCGCCTTGGATCTAGGTTAGAAACCGGCTCATTCTCCATTGGCAAGAAATCCTGAAATAAACTCAATAATTGCATACATACATACATATGTATATACATATGGAAACACAAATAGTGAGCGGTGTTGCAGAGGACACTGTCTTGGAACCAATGCTTTTCAAAGTGGCCCTCCCAGATATGCCCTCAACTGCCCAGATAGCCATCCTTGCTAGCTATACAGACGATACAAATGTCTCGCAGAAAATACAGAATCGCAGTGATGTTGTACATCAGCAGCAAGAGTTGGACTCAATTTACTGATGGGTTGAGGATAATAATATGCAGTTTAATGTTGAAAAATTCCAAGCCTTGCGCTAACAGCGTCCAAAACTGAATATGAAACTTACAGGCTACGCTGGTCCACAGGGAATTTCAATCCCAGTGAGGGACCTGGCTATCGACATGAGTGATGATACCTCTTACCAAGTGCGACAAAGTGCAGACGACTGG
>NC_042999.1:84981496-84996496 GCF_006345805.1 Octopus sinensis
AAAACGTGGTACCACAATGGAGACAACGTCTTAGAAACAGAAAATTTGCGTTTTGGAAAATGATACAGAACCACAACAAAGCAGAGTATATCAGAAATGGCTTAACTCGACACCATTAATTATAACCCGCAAATTACAAATAAAACCTATCCAGGAAGAACCAGAAGCACAAAGGAAACTTCGAGAAAGAATGACACTAGCAAAAATGAAGATGAAAACGGAACTACTGAAACTGAGGGCAGAAACGAATGAAGAAAAAGTAAAAACCAAGGCCCCAACACAGATACAATGCTGAAATTATGGAAAGAGGAGTGTGAAAAAGAGGAACTAAAATCCCTCCAACAATGGGAAAAGAGAGTTAACTGGATTTCGACTTATGAAACCAACTTAAAAAACGAACACATTTCCAACAACCCCTTCCTAAAAATCAAGAAAAACAAAACCTCAATCTATCATAACTGAAGAACCAAGAAAATTGAACATACTTCCCTCCCGAGAAAGACATTTTGAACGTACCCCATACTACATAAGTGTACCACGAAACACCTACAGGGATACACCGCACACTTTAGGAATTACAATCTACATGACCCAAGCCACATAAATGCACCTCGAAACACCTACAGGGATACACCACCCAATTTTAGGAGCCACAATCTACATGACCCTACTAAAACAAACCAACGAAGCCTATACTCTAGGAACCCACCATGCAACCATAACAAACTACATGCCCACTATATATATATATATATGTGTGTGTGTGTGTGTGTGTGTGTGTGTGTGTGTGTGTGTGCATATTATATATATATATATATATATATATATATATATATATGGGCGCAAGAGTGGCTCTGTGGTAAGTAGCTTGCTAACCAGCCACAGGGTTCCGGGTTCATTCCCACTGCTTGGTACCTCGGGTAAGTGTCTTCTACAAGAGTCTCGGGCCGACCAAAGCCTTGTGAGTGGATTTGGTAGACAGAAACTGAAAGAAGCCCGTCGTATATATGTATATATATATATATGAATGTGTGTGTATATGTTTGTGTATCTGTGTTTGTCCCTCAACATCGCTTGACAAACGATGGTGGTGTGTTTACGTCCCCGTAACCACGCGGCTCGGCAAAGAGACCGATAGAATAAGTACTAGACTTCCAAAGAATAAGTCCTGGGGTCGATTTGCTCGCCTAAAGGCGGTGCTCCAGCATGACCGCAGTCAAATGACTGAAACAAGTAAAAGAGTAAAAGAGAAAATATGAGTGTATCTCTGAGTATTTCAGTAGGCGTGTATTCGTCGGTCTTTATGCCTATTATTATCTCCCTTCTTTCCCCGTTCCCTGCTGCTAACTATTCAATGCTTTATTTTCTCTCAACAAATACTTTTATCTCACTGTTCTCCCCCACGTTCTCTCTATCCTTCCATATCTGTATCTAAAAATATTTACCTTCGTTGGATTTATTTTTTACATTTATTTTACTGCGTGCCTATTTGTATGCCAAGTTTATCTGCAAATCTTCTCGTCTCCCTTTATCGCACCTTTATTTAATAAACCATCATTACATTTTTCAATCTTACACTATGTTTTCTGCTCTCTTCCGTTCCTAGATTATCAATCCTAAAATAATGTGCAATTACTTTTCAAAATTTGGTTCTCATTATGGAACAATCTAAATTAAGCAAAATCAATTTTCAAAGTGTGATACATTACATAAGTGATTGTGTTTGTGTGTGTGTGTGCATATATATATATACATGTGTGTGTGCAAATATATATGCATATATATATACATGTGTGTGTGCAAATATATATGCATATATATATATATGTATATATATATATATATATATATATATATATATATATATATATATATGGTGCCGCCGGACCTTTTAGAATACCAGTGAAATATCTCTCAAACCTACCCGAAAAGTCTTTTAACGAGGGATCTCACATACAATAAACGTTGTCCTAGGTTCCTTTATAAATACGGTATATTCATAACTGGAAAATCTTCAATAGAATGCTTGCTCAGTAAGGGTTAACATAGAGCTAATATATTTGTGTGCATGCATGCATGTATGTATGTATGTATGTATGTATGTATGTATGTATGTATGTATGTATGTATGTATGTATGTATGCATATCAGTAAACTACTGAACTGCATTATGTTATATTTCCATCGACTTGTTTTCATTTATTTATTTATCACAATACGTATCGTTTTTTTCTTTTATTCTGTTCGTATATTTGTCCATAATCCTACTTGGAAAAGACTTGTTCATTCCTTAGAAGATTAACTGAAGTACTTCAACAAAATGCCTACGACAACAAAAATAATACAGAATATAGAAAATAAAAGAAGACGAGTAGAAGATGATAGATGACACAAGACACATGTTTATGGTGACCTCCTCGTGAGGAGCTTTCTATGCTGTGATTTATTGCTTCTTTGCTACTTAATTGCATTGGCTCCAATCACTTGTTTAAAGTGCTTTGTGAAGTAGAGTTATCTACCAAATATCAAGAGGAAGGTTTTTGAGTGTTTCTTTATAAACGAGAAATACATGCACACATTCATTTATATTCACAAAGAGACACACAGTCACACACAAATACATACATACACATATGTATGTATATATGTGTATATATATATATATATATATAATATATATATATATAATATATATATATATATATATATATATATATATGTATGTATATATATATATATGTATATATATATATATATAATATATATATATATATATATATTATATATATATATATATATATAAACGTATTGTAAACGCATACGTTAGTGTATCTATGTGCATACCTCTTTATTGAAACACGTGTAATTACATAGACACACTTAAATGCAGGTATAAATACATCATTAAACAAACACTTGCATGCGACAGTAAATAAAAGTGTACATATTAATTAATGTGTGAATAAATATGTAGTACAAGAATGACAATACTGAAGCAATCCATCAGCATTAAGGGGGAATGTTTCTATTAAGTAAATTGGGGAGCGAATACCAACCTACTATCCTTTTTCGGTACCTTTTCTCATCTATCATTATATGTGTGCGTATCTAAACATGCATGTGTGACTGTGGCAAGGAGATAGGATGGTCGAGTGGGTAAAATGTTTTTTGCAACAACTCTGTCCTAGGTTCGATATCATGGTGTAACTTTTTAGGCGAATATAATTTTACTCACATGGTACGGGTCAAACCATACCATGCAAGTAAAAGCCAATCGGGTGGGCTTTACCCAATTCAAAAGATAAAGATGTATCACACACTGTAACATACTGAGAAATATATTAAAGTTATACGTCTGGGGAATTATCATCCACTTATATGTTAATTGAGGGACAGGTAAATCAGTTGATAGAGCAATAGAATTCAACGTGTCATACGAAGATTCACCGCACGCACGCACACACATACACACATTTTTCCATGTATGTATGCAGCACTGGATTAACCATTTAGTAAAATTAGCATGTGCTTAGAGCATCAAGTAAAGGGGGCCACCACAGAAATGGTAAATGGTTTACAGTACAAAAGTAATCACTTTGAACTTCCTAAAGTAATATTCAGTATACCTTATCTCTACTAAATATAGCAGCAGACGTGTTAAGTAAAATTAATTTTGAAGGCCTGATCAAAAAGTTTGCAATTTTGTATATATATATATATATATATATATATATATATATATATATATACACACAAAATGGGACAAGAACGGCCCATTCGGAGTTTTCTTTCCTCAGTCGAGTTCCAGATTATCTTTGCAATTTCGACTGGTTATACTCGAGATTGCTCCAATCTGGCCAGCCCCAAGGAAAGACTTTGAGCATCACCTTAGCTGCTGAGGGTTGGGCACGAGCCATCGTTGGACGTGGTGTGTTATGCTGCCATTGCTTAGACTGGTCATTAGTCTCAGGATCATAGTGACGAAACTATGTTTCGTCCTGTGTGATAAGTCTGCCGAAAAAGTCCTTCCTGTTTTCTTGGCACATTGCCAAAAGACTCTGGGCGCAAATGACTCGTTCCTGCTTCTGAAAGTTGTGAGCATCCGCAGAATCTATCATGCAGATAACATCCGCATGTGCAAATGGCTGTGAATGAAATTTTCCACAGGCCCTACACTTATTTTTATTTCGTGGACTAGTTGCCGAATAGTTGTATGGCGATCCTACAAAATAGCGGCTCCCACTGTATAGATGGTGTCGTCATCAATGGCGGTATATGGTCGTCCATGAATAGGATCACTTTCCATCGATGTCCGATCATATTTGAACTGGTGATGCCAGTGCTTGACTACATCGTATGATGGTGCATCGTCACCATAAACTTCTTTCTTCTCATCAAAAGTCTCATGTGGTGTACCATCTTTCAAGTATGAGAACTTGATCACTGATCCGCATTCAACTGCCTCCATTATAACACATCCGCTTTAGCAGCCGTAAAAGACAAACGAATACAAGTGGAAAGCTGCAATTTACAATGTAACATGTAGAGGCATGTATGATTCTACCTGTACAAGTCCCGTTTCCTGCAATAACGGGAATGGATCAGAGGAAATCTTTAATGAACATCCCTCGTATATACAAACGAATGCATATAATGCTTTTGTCGTTTTATGCAAAACTTTTCCTGTTTAAAAATAATTATTACAGCCTGAAGCAACATTAGTACCAAAAAGCAATCTTTAATTAGCGTGGTTGTTTTGTTTGAACAACGAATACTGTGGTGTTCGCCTTGAGAGGACCTCTCAATTATATTTGTATCGTTGGCAGAGGAAAATCATCTGCTATTGCCGCTGGACTTGCTGCGTCTCTTCAGTGACATTTGTCCGCTCGTTGAATACCAGCCAAATCTAGACACTCGCGTCATAAATAGCCTGCACGTTTTCTAAATGATAACTATTAACGACATAAGCAGTATCAATACCAAAAGCAATCTTTTTATCCATCTTAACGTGGATACTTTGTTAGAATGACAAATCTGTGGCATTTACCTGAAGAGAACCTCTCAAGGCGCATCATACATCTACAGGAGAGGTCTTCTCAAGACCAATACTGCAGTATTCAACGTTCTAATAGATCATCCACGTTAAGCTGAATATAAAGATTGCCTTTCACATGTACTTTTCGTTTCGATCAATCACTTAGTTCTCTAATGTGTCCAAAAGATAGAGTAATAGGAGTATACCTAGAATATAAATGTAACATAACAGAATCTGGAATGTGACTATGAATGGGGTCAGTTGATTAAAAATTGAATATATATTGAGTAAAATTTATTTTCCAAACAGTTCTGTGTTTGTAACCATTCGCGGATTCTATTGCTTAGTTCTGGCGAAAAGTAACTTATATGTGGCTCCGAAGGATCCAACAGAAAGCATTGGACTTTTTAAAAAAATGAATCCCCATCGGTATCAAAGATGAGTAATCAGTTTTTTCTTATCAACGGCTAAGTATTCGACAAACACGTGTACCGTTGAGTTTATCCTCAAATTGAATCCAGCATAAAAAATTATGCAAAGGCTGGACTTTTTGAATTATAGTTACAGTCAAAATTATGACTGTCCATAAATTTTCCGTCTACCCTGCCTCGCAAACAAGGCTCTGATTCACTCAGAGCTAAAGTAAAAGACCCTTGCCTAAGATGCTATGTTGTGATTGTGAATCAGGTTTCTTTTATATATTCGGCAGTGTTGCGTCCATGGAGACGTTTATAAACGAAGCATACTTCATATATGCATTACCTCTGCAGTTTTTTTTCACTAAATGTTTTTACTCGGAGCTAACCGTTGAGCTAAATCTGATTACGTTGAGTCAATGTTCTCTCTTTAATTAAACACAAGACCAGGTGGGAATTTAAATACGACCTGTTGACTTCAGAAATAGTAACCACATGTCCATCGAATCAAAACCTCAACCATTTTTAGGGCGGAAGGACATATTGTACGATGTAGTTCTAGATAGCCTTAAAAAGATATGAAGGATTATGCTTAGAATGATTTCAATCAACGTTGCTGTGGAGCTTTAAAAAACATTATTAAACTACCAATCTTTTTATTTTTGCTTACCTCTGTCGGCTTGTTTACGTATTTATTGACGTGGGTTTGCTTTTTCATCCATCTGTGTAACTATGTGGCCGCACAGGAAAAGATTTGTCTATTTTTCGAAAGATTGATTGAAGTAATTCAACAAAAATACAAATGAAATAAAACAAACTATTAATACAGAAGATAAAAGAGGGTCATATGGAAATGATAAATGACACAAGACATGCGTTGACTGCAGCAACCTTGGATTTGTTTTACTATTTTACTTTCATGCAACTTAATTGCATTAACTGCAGTTACCTGTTTGAAGTGTCTTGTGATATATAGTTATCTAGCAAATGTTCTTCAAAGATAAATACCAAGAGCAAATCTTTTGAGGGTTTCTTCAGAAATGAGAAACATTTATACATGTTCATTTTCATACATCAAATTCTAATGTATATCTGTGTAATATTTAGATGTGTATGAATGCGGTCATAAATCCATAGGTACACAAATATATAAGCATATGTATGTACAATTATATGTAAAATTACAACTGTAAACAATTTTTGCCTCAAAATATCGAAATATTCGCATGTATCAATATCTAAATATGAAAGTTAGCGATGAAAATAATGATAATCGGAATCCACCAACGCGATTTAGCCTAGAAATGGTTGTTGACTGAACAGCATCCTGCATCTCCCCCTTCTCGTTATTCTTTCCCTACACCCTTACCGATCTCGCTTTTCTTTCTCTCTCTCCTTTGCCTATACACATAGGATAAAACAATAAATCTGTATAAATATAACTCAGTGAGCGTGTGTTTGCGTGTGTGTGTGTGTGTGTGTGTGTATGTGCAAGAGAGCGCGAGAAAACGAAATAAGGACACATACGAATTTTATATTATAGTTCCTACGCATGTTTCGCCATTCTGGTCACTTGGAATTCTACAATAGGTGTCCTATGCGCATTTAGATGCTTATCACCAGGGAACACTTTTCTTCATTAAATTACAGATACGAAAGGATGCTGCTACATATACGAAGGGCTACTGAAAAGTTCCTGGATTTAAAGTCATCGCGAAAGGCCTAGTTGGAGGCCCAGCGTTACGAGTTCTTTTACAGGGCTTAGAAAAGCTGAAGGACAGTTGCAATAAGTGTGTGGATCTAGGGGGGATATGTTAAAATTATCTGATTCCTCTTACTCTCTTTTACCCAAAACCAGGAACTTTTCAGAAGTCCCTCGTATATGTGTGTGTGTGTGTGTGTGAGTGAGTGTGAGTGTGTGTGTGTGTGCGTGCGTGCGTGTGTGTGTGTGTGTGTGTGTGTGCGTGTATATGTATATGTATATATATATGGAAAAAAGTCAAGGTAGAAAATGCTAAAATAATTTTATAAAAAACATTTCAGTACCGGTTTCAGTCATTGAGACTTTTTCAACTGTAAGTATGGAAAAGAATTAAAGTTTGAAAAAATTAAAGGAAAAGGATTTTAAAAGAATATTTGCATAGTATTCAAATACAAGAGGCATTTTCTGCCTGTCTCTGTCTCTCTTGTTTACTCTTGTTGGCGCCAATCGAGCAGAATAAGCCCCACTTCTATCCACTACACTTAGCCCTTCCTTTTTAGAATGTTGGCCTATTTAAATCCCTCATCCTCTTCTCTTCTCTTTCCCACCAGGTGTTGACAATCATCGGTTCAAGAGGGACACTAATGACATCAATCTCATTAGTTAGCAGTAGATATCCATACCGATTAAGTAAAACAAAAACAGCAATTCAAGTGAACATTCCCTTACCAATAATCAATAACTACAAATTCGCTATCTTCTCTTCTCTTCTGTTTTCCTACCCAAAACCGGCAATCTATGATCTCCACTTGCCCAAACCTATTCCATGCAGTAACCAGTTCGTGTCTTTTAATTCTTACAGTATGAAATCAAGCACAACTGAAATATTCAGACATTTTTGTGGTCCAGCTCTCTTCAAGTTACACCTATGTACCGCTGCATTTGAACGAAAACGTATGGTAATACTCACTGGTATCTATTTACGGCCAGATGAATAACATTGTTTAAATAGTGTATTAAGCACTTGCACTGCGTAGCACGTCTCACAAAACTCGAACCATTAAATACTCGATTTATGTTACTACAATCCTCATTTTCGGTCAACTAACTGCAGCACTTCGCCAACACGATACAGACCTTTGTATGTGATTCCTGCTTTTGCTAAGTCATTATCCTACTGATTCAACCTTGGTGGTTGAAGGCATAATTTGGAATGGTAATGAGATAACGACAAAACAAATGTTTATAATTCTTTCCTGATTTGCTGTTTTAAATTTAAATGATTCCATTTACTTTTGTACTTTTATTTTGGGTGCTTATTTGTTGTCTTATTCTTTGTTTACCTGTTTTTTTGTTTGTTTCTTGTTATTGTCTTTTATTATTTACTCGTTGTTGTTGTTGTTGCTGCTGCTGTTGTTGTTGTTGTTGTTATTGTTGCTGTTGTTGTTGTTGTTGTTGCTGCTGCTGCTGTTGTTGTTGTTGTTGTTGTTGTTGTTGTTGCTGTTGCTGTTGCTGTTATTGTTGTTGTTGTTGTTGTTGTTGTAATCGTCGTCGTCGTCGTTGTTGTTTACAGTTTCTAAAGTCATAATTTGACTGAAGATTAGATGTCTCTGAAATCCAGCTGCCAGTTTTGTTGTAAGTAATGAGAAAAATGTGTTAACTTTAACTAAATGAGAAAACGTTTCCAACGCTCTAGTAAGACTTAATCAACAGGTTGGCTAAATTAGGTCTTAAATGGGCTTTATTATACATTAGCTTAAGGGAAATCATAAGATACCTGCTGTCATTCTATCTGTGATAGCACCTCGGAGACACTTCTGAAAAATAGAAACAGAAAATTTCTTATTCACAATATTATTCTTATTTAATTTATCGCCATTTCTAAATGTGAATCTGCTTCCCAAAATAAACCAAAGTTTTGCGAATGCCACAAAGCAAGAAGCAATCTTCCTTGATGAAGTCACTGTATCTCGTGTTCAATTCCTGATTGCAAATATTTCTTGTTAAATACATTTAGATATAATTGGGAGAAGGGATTAAAATTATACTTCAGTTAAACTGAAAGTTTTCGTCTTTATGAAGTAAATGTGCAGGCAAACTTTGTAAAACTCAAAGCTTAAACCTCGTGTGTGTTAAAATTATATCTGATTTCTCTACAGGCTTGGTTTTGAAAAGGTGGGAGTGCTCGTGACCTCTTCATGCCCTCAAATCAGGTGAGATCAAAACATTTAACATGCTCCTTGAATATTTGCGAGTCAAAAGCTCCAAAATAGGGGAATTAAGGAAATCCTTGCAGCCATTTTTCTAAGTTAGAAGAATTAAGTTTAATACTTAGTCCGTGGCCTAGAAGGTGAACATAATTGGTGCGGAGAGGGAAGAGATGATTCATCCACTTAACAAAGAGCATAAGCCAGAGAAATAGCAATAGAAAAAAATGAAAGAACAGACGGCACATTTGTGAGCATTACGTTGCAATGTGCTAATCAAGCGTCATTTCATTTCTTTGGATGTGAACCAAGTTGACCGTGTGGAGCTACACCATCTATGACTGCAATGCAGGCCATTATATGCTTATGCTTCGTATAGGCTTTGTAGAGAGATATTAGTTAATGACCAAAAGTAGGATGTACATGCGCCGAAATAGAACACAGACATAAGAAACCTCAAAAAGTATGAGTCGAATTGAGGTTTCTTGCTGAGTTTTATTAATATTCGAACCCAGAGGAACACTAGATTTGATAATGTGCCGGTATAGATCAGCAAATCCCACAATGGTGCCGCCTGAAAAACGCTAACAGGATAGTTCTTATAAGTGAACAGGTTTTACAAAAAGGTTTCAGTTCGACTTGACGTTGAATACGCTACTAATGTCGACAGCAAGAAACACTAATTTCACAAAACTTTTGAAAACTAGAGTCCACTGGTAAGTGAAATTGGAGGATAAGCCTCCAATAGATTTTACTTCATGAAAGCTGTAATGGTAGTAAATAAAAAAGAACATGGATCTAAAATGCTGGGGAAGATTAATATTCCTTTTAAAACGGTTGAAGCAAATTTATGCACGCAATGTACATGCTTTAAATCGGTCGACGTAATTATATGCCGTCTGACTTAGAACCTGTTGCCTGAGTTAGTACTAGTCCACCTGCCAACTGATAGGACGATTAGATGTTTCATGTAAATATTTACAACCCCATAGGCTGGTCCTACCACTCCTGCTCTCTCAACTTCGTCGTCGCATCCTACCATTCCAGCTCCGTCAACTTCGTCGAGTTTACGGTCGTCGCGCCAAGCTAATCCAAGCTCCACCACCTCACCAGTTGTTGCTTACGGTTCGGACAATTACTCAGAGAGTGATTATTTTACTTGCTCAGGATCAGATGATTCTGATAGCGATGATGATATTCTGATGAATCAAAAGTACAGGCGGGCAGCAGTGAATGGCCCTGGACAACAGAATGTCGTTTGGCGAACGAGAGACAATTTTGTCCGACGGCATGGGTTTACTGGAACGTCTGGCATAAAGGCAAACCTTGAACATAGATATCTTCCACGAGTTTTTGGCAGATGAAATGTTCCAATATATAGCGGACGAATCGAATAACTACGCTGAAAACCATCCCCCAGCATGTCAGATACGAGCATGGCGGTGATTAGTTTCCAACCACAGAGGACAAAATCAAAGTCCTGTTTGCCCTGTTGATACTGATGGGTATCGTGGAGAAACCGACCCTGGCGTCATATTGGAATTGGGATCCAGCCACGTCGACACCTTTCTTTCCGGAAACGATGCCACATGAACGATTTTTGGCGTTTCTTCGAAATCTCCATTTCAACTCAGATGAGAACCAGGATGACAGGCTGCACAAAATACGTCCTATCGTTGACGAAGTGGCTGAAAATTTCAGATTGATGTATGTCCATACACAGGACATTTGTACGGACGAGAATTTGTAGAAATTCAAGGGAAGGTTCCGATTCAAACAATACAATCCGATGAAATATGCCTGCTTTGGAGTCAAAGTTTATGAAGTATGCCAGTAAACTGGCAGAGCCTGTGGATACACGTGGAATTACAAAATCTACTCTGGTCAGGACAGATTGGATCTCCCAGCGTCTGTTCTAGTTCACCTGATGTCATGTTGTCGCCGAATGAAAACTTGCTTGACAAGACTATAATATTCATATGGACAACTAGTTTTCCAATCCAGACCTCTTTCTGCAATTGCAGGCGAGGAGAGCTAATGCCTGTTGGACTGTGAAGACGCACAGGAAAAATATGCCGCCCGATTTTCAGAAAATAAAACTTCGAAAGGGGGAAACAGCGTACCGATGCACCGATAGTGGCATTCTAGCTCTAGTGTGGCGTAGCAAGAAAAACGTCTGCATGTTATCCACAATACATTAGGCAAGCATGAGGGACACTAGGAAAGAAGATGCGGATGGAAATGCCATAATGAAACCGTGTGTAATTGTTTCATACAATGAAGCGATGGGCGGGGTCGATCGCTGAGATCGGCTGGCGACGAATCACAAATCGGTAAGAAAATTTGTGAAATGATACCAAAAAATTTTCTTTTGTATAGTTGACATGTGTGACGTGAACTCACACTTGATTTGACAGATGCTTGGCGGTGTGGGGAATGGATTGACATTCAGGAAACTATTGTTCCGTGAAATGATAGAAGCATCAGACCTACCAAAGTACAGATCTTGATCGAGTCATAACGGAGCTATTATCATATTATGGGCATTTTAAATTCGGTGAAACTCAATCTTCTTTCGGTCTGATCACAACCGAATTTTCAGAAAGAAAGTTTGAAAAGGAGAAGCAAAGTGATAAAAAATTAAAATTAACCTCAACCGGGTTTGAACTCAAAGAACAGAAGGACGGATCTAATACAACACTTTAACGACTCTGCCAACTGACCGTATTAAGTATAACAAGTAGGAACAACTAGGTCTTATAGGATCCAACTAGGGAACTTCGACGTTGTCACTCAACCCGATAAAACTAGCGACTACGTTTACTCTCAAACCACACTGCACAGTGGTAAAACGGAAAAACACATTAGATAATGTCGTTTTGGATATACAATAATATGTGATGGTCACAGTTGGAACGCCTTTGTTCGATCAGTACTGCTCAATAGTCAATCAACACAACAAGTTCTTATGAAAAATGACAACAAAGTAAAATTCTTTGGACCGAAGTTAATGGATTTCCCGGAGAGGATGTCCTATTTCCAGCCAGCCGTTAATGAGTTGACCTTGTAAACCCACCTTACTGTTTGCACCGGACCAGGGTGAGAAATCAGATTCTGTATTCTGCAATGAGTGTTGGTCTGTGACATGTGGTCTGTCCAACGACAGATACACCACCCAATATGAAACACGTGACACCTCAAACACCTCATCCAACCACCAACATATCACCCAACAACAAATGCACCATATAACATCATGCACGCACCCAATATCAATGACCACCACCCACCATGAAACATATCACCCAACATCAAACACAGCACCCAACAATAAACACACACCCAAAATTGAACACACAACCCAACATCAGATATCTGACCAACATTAGATACCGTATCCAACATCAAACACACCACCCAATACCAAAGACATCGCTGAACATCAAACACGTACACACACAGATCTTAAGCACTAGTTAGATATGATACACGACTAAGAAATATTATTCTTTTATATTCTTTTCTATTGCTGTCCTTTTATTTCACACACTTATTTTTCCTTTTAATTTATTGTTTCATTATAATCCTTTAAATTATACAACTTCAATACTTTTATTCTATTTTTGTTTGTCGTAATTTATGCATTCTTGTTTTTGTTCGGATAATTTCAACGTAACAATGATTATTCTGACATGATCACTGCTAATAAATTTGATTAAGAGAACTGTCAAAGTGTGAAGAAAACAAACCTGACAGCTAATATTTTTCATGATAATTTTAGTTCAGTTGGACTACGCATTACAACCTTATGATTAGCTTTTGAGAGTTGGATAAATGGAATATTGTGAATTGCATATCTTTTACATGTATTTTAACTGCGTAAAAGAAAAACATTGACTACAAATGCGGATTGAAACCGTGTTGTAGACATTATTGGCAAACATATTAACCTTTGATCTAAAGTGATAGTTTGTAATACTAATATGTGTTGACATTAAAAGCGGCGAGTTGGCAGGGTTGTTAGAGCATCGGTCATAATGCTTAGCCGCTATTTGTTCTGGCTAACATTTTGCCAGCGATGAAAATAGTACCAGTTGAGTACTGGGGTCGATCCTACTAAAATTGTTGATCTTGAACCAAAATGACAAATTGGCTTCAAATTTTGGTACAACACAAAGAGGGTAAATCGAACACAGTCTTTCAACTGTGACTTATTTTATCGATTCCTACACAAAAAATGCAAAGTCGACCTCGATGGAATTTGAACTCAGAACGTAACGACGAGCGAAATGTTACATGGAAACCGTGTCGAATCCCAGCATATGTATGCGAGCGTGAGTGTGTGTGTGCGCGCGCGTGTGTGTGCGTGCGTGTGTGTGTGTCTTTCAAAGCCCATGCCGACCAATATTTTCTGGGTAGCAGACGGAAACTGTGTGAAAGCTTATATGTATACTATTGTATGTATATATACATGCATGTATGCTGCTGCACCAAATACATGCACGCATACGTAGACAAAAGTTGCACAGAAGTCAATCGTGTGTATGTTTATGTGCGCCTGTATGTGTGAATGTCTTTATCTTTTTATTTATTTATTTCTACGTGGCAGCCAGTGTTGGTCACTCTTGGTTTGTTTACATCCGCGTAACTTAACGGTTCGACCATAAAAGGATGATATAGAATAAGTACCAGGCTTCAAAATAGTCCTGAGGTTGATTTCATCAAATAAACCTTTCAACGCATGCTCCACTATAACTGTTTCTGGTGTGTGAAAACTGTAAAAGGCTATACTTTTCTCTCAGTAAAGTGTATCAAATCTGGACTAAAGAATTAGTAAGTAAGCATAATAGAGTGACCATTAACTTGGATTTGGACCATTAACTTAGATTTTTTTTCTTATTTGTACAATCTACAAAGGACTTAAAGCTGTCGATTGGTTCTTTAGTCTGAGAAAATGCATAAGCTATTATTTAATTACCGCTCTTAAATTTCTGGGTTCAAATATCACTCATGTTAACTCCAATTCTCTTCCTTCCAGAGTTGATAAGTCCTCAGTCAATTTAATTCTTTGCGTAAGGTTGTTAGTTATCCACCGAAAAATGAAATTGATATTTTCTCCTAAAATCGTTTTTCAGGTACATTTTTCATATCCTCCACTAAGAGTATTTGATTATTTCTCTGTAAAGTTATATTTGATTAAATATGTGAAAAATAAAGAAAATCTTTAAAAAAATGCCTTTTGTAAAGAAAAAGTATTACTGGAGGTGTTTCTGCTTCTCGTAGCAAAAGGAGGGATATTCTTCACAGCTGTAGAGTAAGACCGCTTTATGCAGCGAACAGTAATCATTCAACCACGGTAATGGTTGAATGTATTCTTAAGTCCACCATTTCGCTAACCTCAACAGCTTCGAAACTTCTCCACTAATTCAGTTCTCAACTAAATTGTAAAATGTTAATAGTTTTAAAGGGGAAACTTCCTCAGCTATACTTTGGCATAAATAGTTTGAGATTTGGTTCAGCAGAAAAAAGTTACATCAAAATATCTGTGACCTCAAAGCAGATATTCATCTTCAATTAACATAATTTTTTAAATTTTAAATTAAAAGTATACCTTTCTTAGGCTTAAATGATAGAAAAATG
>NC_042999.1:85001496-85003996 GCF_006345805.1 Octopus sinensis
GACTGTAAACCGACAATCAAACTGATCAGTACTATTAGACCGATATATGACTGATCGATAAACATATCTTTGGTGTATATAATATTCTGAGTAGAAAAGGTTTCACATTTACTTTCAGGAAATTGTACATTAAACCATTAAACGGTTTAAAGCATTCTCCAATAGAAGCAGATGCAAATTTTTACAGTGTGACATTTGCGATTGTTATACATCAACCATTCTAACCGTATTGATTAATGCAATCAAATACGTTAAATCGATCAGACTTCACAGGGAAAGAAATTGAAATCATTAAACCCGATCGAAAAATGGTTCCTAAATATAACAAAACTTTTTCTAACAATGAAAAATAGAATGATTCTTTTAACCTTAACATTGGTACCCAGAACTCCACGTTGAAAACAGCAGTTTCATTGCTCTCTACAAACAACACAAAATCTGGAATCATATTTTGTGTTTATTGAAACGACCAGCGGTTAATTGTAAATACCTTCAACATACGTGCCACCGATGTCTTTAGCAAAATATTTCATATATCTTTAAAGATTTGCTTTCCGAACAACCATTGAAGCTCTTCTCACAAAAGCAAAGGCTTGAGACAATACCTTCGACATTCACCTACACCATTCCATTATTACTCATCGTGGAATTGAACCTGATGAAACACTAAATCATGTCCATAGGTATCCTAACCGTTCCCAGATATATTACAAAATGCCTTCCTCTGAACATCTTTCTTACACTTTTACAAATTAGCTAATTAACAGATTGTTCACAACATATCCTACAAATACATTTCAGCCTTCATCAGAAAATAAAAATTTAGTACACAGAGCAGGCGTGGCTGTGTAGTAAGAAGCTTGCTTCTCAACCACATGGTTCCGGGTTCAATCCCACTAGCGGAACCAAGGGCAGGTGCATTCTACCACAGACTCGGCCGACCAAAGCCTTGTGAGTGGATTTGATAGACGGGAACTGAAAGAAGCACGTCGTATATATATGTCAGTGTGTGTGTGTGTATTTATGTGTGCCTTTGTGTCTGTGTTTTCCCCACCCCAACTCCGCCATTATCGCTTGACAACCGATGTTGGGATGTTTACGTCCCCCTAACTTAGCTGTTTGGCAAAGGTGACCGATAGAATAAGTAGTAGGCTTACAAAGAATAAGTCCTATAGATTTCTTCGACTAAAACCCTTTTAGACGGTACTCCAGCGTGGCTACAGTCAAATGACTGAAGAAATTAAAAGAATGAAAGAATAAAATAACACAATTAATTTCTCTCTCGCTTCAATGAAATCAAAACCAGGAAAAGAAATATAGCACGGTGCTCAACTCCATACAGTACCATAGACACTTATGAGAACAATAATTCCTGCAATCTTAGTATCATGGACAGTTGCCATAATGTTTTTGTTTTTTGTTAAGACCCCATTACTCAACTGTCATCCAGGAGCTATTCCAAACTGCATTTAAACATTTAAGTCGTATAAATTTTACAAGTCACTCATCTTCACGCATCGCTAACAATGGCCTACATCTCTTTATGCGTGCAGATGTTAGCCAGTATGCTTAAGCATTTTTCTTTCTGTTATTTCAATCATAAAATATTTAATGTTCTTAATTCATCACATAACTAATAACTTTTGACCTTCACCAATATTAACGGTGCCAAATCCATCAAGGTTAACTCCATGCAAATGTGCGTGAAAGCTTTGCTTAGTTTTCTTTTAACTTTAATTAGTTACCATTTTAACCAGCATCCTTCACATATCGTCTTTGCTTTATTCTAACTTGACATTCTGAAGATTATTAACAAAAGAATATGACCTTCAAATGAATGTGAATTATGTCAAATACAAAATATTTCCACCTTGTATACTTCATGCACAAACTTTCTACACACACACGCATATATGCATACATATATACAAACACACACACACACACATATACACACACACATATCCTCCGTCTTCCCATCCTTGGATCTTTTCTTTTTCTATGTTTCTGATGAAGAGCTCCGCTCGAAGCGTTAAATCCTCCTTCTTTCTTTCCTTTCCTGAGGGTCCAATAACACTATACATGTTCAACGTCCTCGAGTTGTGTTTTCCCTTTGTGCTTTCATGTTTGTATTAACTATATATATTATATATATATATATATATATATATATATATTATATATATATATATATATATATATATATATATATATATATATATAAAACAGTTATTTTATTCCACGCGGGTAGAAATATAGGAGAAATAGAAGTTGAAAATGCACCAAGAATAGTTTTAAAATGTTTATTGATATATTTAAAGGTTTAACTGGTTTCACACAGGTTGCACTGATTTTCAAAAACGTTCAGATAGAAAGATGTGGTTTATGTAGCAGCTGTCTTGCTTCTGAATAGTGTTTGGAGTTCATGGCTCAAATAATTATATGTTTTGAACAGGATTTGATTGGTAGAGGATAGTCACATGACTCACAGACACACACT
>NC_042999.1:85008996-85018996 GCF_006345805.1 Octopus sinensis
GATGAATATGACTGATAGGAAAAAGAACATTCATAAATCCATTTTTTTTTTCTCTATAGAAATTTTCATTAAATAACAACTTTATAGCCTGCCTATTTTGTCATGAACGTGGCTGTAAACTAACTCCATAATAATGTAATGTCATGACATTGTTCCGAAATGCAAGTTTATCTAATCGACTAGAACTTACTGAAATAATTTGGTTTCTGCTTATTCCTTATTCCATACGATATTGAGTAAATTTTTGTTTTTGGTTTATTTGTACATGGGGTTCATGTCGGTGTGGTGTAAGTTACTTTCATGACTGATCATGTGACAGCTTTCTTTATATAACAGCCATCAAACAATAGCAATAAAGATACTGAATTGCGAGTATGTATTTCCGTATATGCGTTTGTGTGTATACCTTTGTTGATGGATGTGCATACATATAACATGTTATGACATCACATGATTTTGCACCTGGTTACGAGAATATATGAGGAGATACTATTAAATTATAATGTCAACCTAAAATTGAATAAATATATATTGGTATTTCATAAATTTTCGTTCTTGTCTAAGATACTTCGTTTTAAACGTAATAAATTGGTTTACTTGGAGAAAGAGGAAAAGTTTAATGTTTCGCTTTTATCCTTCGTCGGGGATAAATGTTTTCTTATGTACCGAACATATATAATAGATGCAGTGAGGATAACAAAACGATGGGAGAGAATAATGAACTATAAGAGTGAGGAAAGAGAAAATATCAAAGAATAAGTGAGAACAAAAAATACATGAGATGGAAGAGAAATAGAAAGAGGCAACATAACGGAAAACGCTAGCAATTGCTAGAGAAAAAAGAAGTGGGTAAATATCAGAAGATGATAGGGATATGATTATTAATAAGCATACTAACAAACTGTGAAGCATAGTGATAAATTTGGGTTGCAAGGATTGGAGAATGTAAAGTCAAGAGAGGAAAAGTAAATTACCTCGAAACTGTTCAGTTATTTCCCGTTGACAGATCTCTGCTTCCTGTAATCCTAGCCTTTTAGGTTGTCTTCTAATTTGGACGGTCAAAAATGAGCTGTAGTCTTAGTAATGGCTAGCACGACTAAATTGTAATTTTAGTATATCATTACTATACATCTAATAATCTGACCTGCCGATGTTTGTTATTGCAGATTGAAGGATACGATTGTAACAGCACTATGAACACACCCAGATAAACACTACTTACCACAGCTGACTATTTTGAAAAATGCAGTCGGAACGTGAAGAGATTTTAGAAGCTCGCTATGCAATGGTTTTGTGTTAAACTGGGCAAAAATGCTACAGAAGCATATGAAACGTTCTAGAATACTAATGGATTAACTTGTATAAGCCGAGCATGTTTTTCACTGGCACAGGAGGTTCAAGGATGGTACAGAAGAGATGAGAGATGATGAGAAGTGCGGGAGGAAGAGGGAGATCAGAACATCAGAGCTGACTAAGAAAATTCGCACTTTTCTGAATGAAGACAATGAGCATACAGTCTGGAGTTGATTGGAAGCTTTACACAGAATTACTCATGAAGATCTAACATGCGCAGAATTTGTGCGAAGTTTATTTCTAGGGTGTTCAGTGACGACCAGAATGAAAACTGCGTTGGCGACAGTAAGCGGATGGTTGAGCTCATTTCCTCTAATCCAAGAGTAATTGAGTTTCTGGAGACCTGTGATGAAAGATGGATCTACTGTCAGAGTGCCCAATGGAAACATTCTGGCTCACCCATACCTAACAAGTTCAGGTAAAGCAAGTCCATCGTGAAGCTCATGATGAGTTTCCTAACGGACAGCAAGGGCATAATTTACATCCACTCAGTAGCCTCTGGCCAGACGATCATCAAAGATTTGTGGAGGTTTTGAGAAAATTGATGGAGAGATTTCGTCACAAAAGGCCGGAAATCTTCTGCTCGAGCCGGTGGCTCCTGCACCAGGGCAATACATCAGTCCACGATTCTTTCCTGGTATCCAACTACTTGAAAAAAATGAGCATATAGGAGGGGGATCAAAAATGGCACTCATGTGGCTCTCTTCACGGAGAGTTTGTCATTAGGGTGCTTCCTGGTAGGAACTCCATAATGACCCTATATGGATAGGATGGCTTCCTCTGTGAGCTTACCCGCACCTCCAATATCTGAACCGGGCGACGCGTTGTGTTATTGAGCAAAACACTTCATTTCACGTTGCTCCAGTCCACTCAGCTGGCAAAAATGAGTAACGCTGCGATGGACTGGCGTCCCGTCCAGCTGGGGAACACATACGCCATAGAAACCGGGAATACGGGCCCATGAGCCTGGCTAGGCCTTAAAAGGGCACATTTATATTTATGTTTTTATTTTGTCAGACTACGAAAATATATAGCAGAATAGGAGCTATTTTCGCACTAAAATTCAACCATTTGTGAAAGAGTCTTAGGAGTTCCTGTTGGACGTGGTTAAAGACGAAGACTTTGTTTACCTTTTGATGAAGAAATCTCAAAATCGAAAATTTTGTCCCGAATCACGAAATCTAAGGTATTAGTCTTGCCTTAAAAGTATTTTAACACTATTTACAGATTAAAATGTTTTGGGGATTGCATAGAGGATATTTTTACGTAAGACATGAGCAGTTCCCATGAGCACTATTTTTTTGAATTTCTTCCATTTTGGGATTTCCTAGTATCTGAGCTAGGTAGCAGTCAACCCCTTTTGCTATGGTTCCAAGGGCACTTATTAAACGAGTATTACTTTAGTCTTGAGGTTCCAAATTTTGCCAATTTCTTTTTATGCACTTTATCAACTCTTCTTTATTTAATGTAATTTTTCAACCCTTCTTTATTTACTGTCTTTGGTAGTTTTTCTGTGCTATCCAGTATATACTTTAAAAGTATTTCTCTTTCCATCTGTACAAGATGACGGGCAAAATACTGCAAATAAATATTAGTTGAGTATTGTGGTCCATCTAACTGACATACTCCCTACCTGAAATTGCTGGCCTTGCGCCAAAATTTGAAATCAGTAGTAGTAGTAGTAGTAGTAGTAGTAGTAGTAGTAGTAGTAGTAGTAGTAGTAGTAGTAGTTGTTGTTGTTGTTGTAGTAAGGGGGTGAGCTGGCAGAATCGCTAGTGCGCCGGACAAAATAATTAGTCGCCCGTCTTCGCGTTCTGAGTTCAAATTCATTTCCTCTTTTCGGGATCGATAAAATAAGTACCAGTTAAGCACTGAGTCGATGTAATCAATTTACACACCTAACCCGGAATTGCTGGCCGTGTTACAAAATTCGAAACCATTATGAATAGTTTTTTGTGTGTTTGTTTAATAAATGCTTATGTGGAGAAAGTGAGAATTTCCATTCCATTCGTACTGATAGATAAGGAAGTTTCAGGTAAAAATAAGATTAGTCTTAGGAAGGTGAGTCATATGTACAATGTACATATGATGACGCCATATGAAAATACTATAACGCAGGCTTTCCGAAATTCTATAAGGCTGAGAAACGAATGGTTATAAGGTTGTCGTTTTAGATGATGATGACGACGATGATGATGATAATGAATCAAGAGAAAAACGAAATAATTATAAAAAAATAAATTGAACAAAATGGCTGCCCTATTAAAACCCGATTGTATTTCATTCATAGTGACAGCACTTGTCAGAGAATTGGCTAAAATAGCAAGCAAGCTGAACTGTTTAACTGTATTTTTTAAAGCTAACTGATTGCTAAGACAAAATTGATAATAGAATTAGTCAAGTCAATTTCTTTACTTTTTTATTTTCTTTTTAGCTAGTTTATTTAAAGTTGTTTTTCTCATGCAAATAAATATTTCTTGTAATTTTTCTCTTTCCTATATTTTACTTTTAATTTTTTTAAAGTGTAAATTGCGACAACTTTTGTTTCATTTAATCATTTTTTTATTTATTTCTAGAAAAATGCAATAATTCAATTCTTTTCTGTTCTTTTTCATTAACTTTTTTTGGCATTGTTTCCTTCAGAATTTTCCTTATTGTTTCATCGTCAGCATCATTATCGTTAATACCAGCATCACCACCATCATCATCACCACCATCAGCATCGCCACCATTAACATCACTACCATCAGCATCATCACCATCAGCATCACCACCATCAGCATCGCCACCATTAACATCACTACCATCAGCATCATCACCATCAGCATCACCACCATCAGCATCACCATCATCAGCATCACCACCATCAGCAGCATTATCATCTCCGCAGTCGCCATCGGCATCTTTATTATTATTATTGTTGTTGTTGTTGTTATTATTATTATTATTATCATCATCATCATCATCATTATCAGTATAATCATCGTCATCATCATTATCGTCATTATCATTATTATTAAAAGCATCAGTACAGGGGTCGAGATACCCACTAATTTCCCTCCCCCTTATTATTATTATTTTTGTTTTGTTTTTTTTTAATTATAATTCAGTTCCTAGGGTATGTGCAGCATTGTTCATTGTTGTTTTATATAATTGTAATTTACTATATCACTTTTCCTTTGCTGTGAGATTTGTTTTGTTCTTCCTCCTGTTATTTAGCTTCGGTACGAAAAATGAACAGGTGGTTTAAACAGGAGATTACGCATCGTAAAGAGAGATTAGAACCGATTACTTCTATCTTTCTTTTTAAGACTCATAAAATATTACGTAACATTCCTCCTACAATTGTTGTGAATGCCCTTATTTGGCAAAGCAGTGGTAACCTCACTTCATAGAATACTGAGTTAACCATGCATACCTAATCTAGTAGACATGTATCTGGATTCCAAAAGTTGCAGTCTGGAGTGAGTTTTGCATTGGTATAGATGAAATAATGCTTTTCATATCAGGACCGCAACTGTAGCCACCCTTCATAGAGTCTCTAATAAAGTGTTTCTATATCTATGGCTTTTGGGAACATGCTAATCTATGAGAGCTAGGCATTTTTTACACACCTTCGTCCTAACACTTAAGAAAAAGTGGGGCTGAGTGAATAATATAACAGTCCGAGGTATATTTTAGGCCGGACTCTCGCTTTGGTCGGGGTGTATGAGGTTTTTTTCAAGTTACTATTAACCAGAGCTCTATTGTAGTTCGAGGTATCTTATGTAAAATTTCAGTAAGTTTGCAAGAGGTACGAACACCAAGACAGGTACAGAAAACTGCTGGTTGTGAATGAGGAGGAGTGACCTGAAGATACAGACAGAAGCGATTATATGCACAGCTCAAGAACAAGCGTTAAGGACCAACTACGTGGTTCTTAACACTACCGACAGCGAAAAATGAAGAATGTGTGGCAGAAACACTACCGACGGCGAAAAATGAAGAATGTGTGGTGAGAGGGGTGAAACGGTATGGGAACATCGTTAGCGAATGTCCGAAATTGGCACAACCGGATTACAAAAGACATGACAATGTGGCAACAATGATCCATTGGGAGCTCTGTGGAAATCCCGGCCTACAAAGAACAAAGACATGGTATGAGAAAACCCTTGAAGTAGTCACCGAGAATGAGAATTGCAAAATTTTGTGAGATGCAATGATTCAGTGCGATCACTTGACCAGACATAGAAAACTTGACGTTGTTGTTGTGAATAAAAAAGAACATGCATGATAATCGGCATAGCATGTCCCGGTGACAACAGGTTCAAAGAGAAAGAAAATAAAATAAACAGCTATGAAGATTTGAAGTGGGAAATACGACGTCTGTGGTCAATGAAGAGAGTAGATGTGACACAAATGGTAATTGGTGCACTTGGAATTATCAGCACTCAAATACCAGCATAGCTCAAAAAGATTGATACAATTGGGGAGGCAGAACACCTACAAAAATCAGCATTGCTTGAAACTGCAAGAATTGTCCGCAGGGTTCTTGAAGCATAACCAGTAAACAAGTGTCGCTTTAGTCTGCTGGCTGTGGACAGCTGACACTACCCATCATACCCAGCAAAATAAGCTGCTAGTTTTTATCATAGAATAAGAAGAAGAAGAAGAAGAAGAAGAAGAAGAGAAGAAGAAGAAGAAGAAGAAGAAGAACAACAACAACAACAACAACAACAACAACAACAACAATTCCTTCTAATTTTGGAGGAGGGATGAGTCAGTTACACCGAACCCAGTACTCACTTTATGAACCCAAATTATGAAAGGCAGGAACCAGGAAACACATAAGTATCAGGACTACAAAAATTGTTTCTCATGGGCACTACCCACATCTTAAGAAATGCACTATCAGCCTGAGAATATTTGACACTTTTCAACTATCTTATCAAAATCACAAATATTATAAGAAACCTTCAACGGTTTCTAATTTCTCAATACTTGGAGTCCTTTCCGTGTAATATAACATGTTATTTCCATGTAATAACCATATATAACATTCACTGTAAAATGTTCAACATGCTGTTACTTGAGGAGTTTGAGGTCTTTGAGTGAGACTTGGAACAGCTTGTATAACACAAAACGGCAACAAAGAAAAGATGATGAAGGAGAAGAAGAAGAGCAACAACAAAAACAACTACTACTACTAGTAGCAGCAGCAGTAGTAGTAGTAGTAGTAATAGTAGTATTGGTGGTGGTGGTGGTGGTGGTAGTAGTAGTAGTAGTAGTAGTAGTAGTAGTAGTAGTAGTAGTAGCTTTCCTCCTATTCCTAGCTGATATTTAAAGTACCGGTTAAGTACTTGTATTATTGTTGTGTTGTTAAAGGCGATGAGGTGGCTGAATCGTTAGCACTGCGGGAAAAATGCTTAGCAGAATTTCGTCCATCTTTACATTCTGCGTTCAAATTCCGTCGAGGTCGACTTTGCCTTTCAACTTTTCGGGGTCGATAAAATAAGTACCCGTTGGTCACCGAGTTCGATATCATCGACTTACCCCGTATCCCGAAATTACTGGCCTTGTGTCAAATTTTGTTTCCATTTCTTGCCGAATGTCGTCCCGACAACTAGGGCCATTACACTAAACAAACCAGATTGTTCATTTTTAAAATGAAATGAAGTTATACGAAAAGAAAAAATACATGGGAGGTAATCGTTCTCGCAGTGACAATGCTCTTCTCAATACGTGTGACGTAGCAGTTAAGACAATCTTTTGCACTTCTTGTATAGATGATAAACCACGGATCATTCTCAAATAAATTTTAGTTCCTTTTTTTATCATTCCAACTGCTCCCATAATCACTGGTATCGTAACCGTTTTCAATTTCAGTGAACAAATTTTTATATTTTCTGAGTTTGTCAAATTCTTTAGCCGAGATATTATGATCACAAGGAATTTTCATGACGATCAATAAACAAGCAGTATTGTTTTGGTCTTTTGAAACAATATCCGGCAGTTTAGCTTTGATCGTTCTGTCTGTATGTACTGGAAAGTTCCAAAGAATCGTTACGTTTTCTCTCTCAGTTGCAGCCTCAGAGCGGTGATTTTACCATTTGTCAGCAGTTTTAATTTTATACTGCCGACGTATTAACCATTATTATTATTATTATAAACCAACTCAGACTTGTGTACAATATCGTGAGGTTGTTCATTGCAGATATTGTCTACCGGGGTTTTCTACTGTTTGTGAAGTTACAACAAGGTCCTCAGACAGACAGAACCCTTACACAATATGCGTGCAGTTCCAAGTAATGCCGACTTTTGCAATACATCTAGATTGTAGGGTATCTCTAAGGTTTTCAGATGGTTTTTTTTTTCAGATTGGGTAGTATTGAACCCAATGCTCCGATGACAATAGGGATAACCTTTATATAAGACTCTCGTAGCTGCCACATCTTAGCGATCTCAGTTAAACAGGTTTCCATATTTATCAACTTTTTCTCTTTCTTTCATGATATGTTGATCTCCTGGCACTGCTACGTCGATTATTAAACACTTAAACACTCTTTTTTGTCCCTCCTAACGTTTACTATATACAGCCTTCGGAGCTCTAACACTTTGTCTGTCTGGAAATAAAAGTCCCAGAGGATTTTTGCCTCCCCTTTTCGTCCATTACCTTTTATAGTCCTGAGTTCAAATTCCGCTGAGGTTGACTTTGCCTTTCATCCTTTCAGGGTCGATGAAATAAGTACTAGTTATGTCCTGGGGGTCGATCTGATCCCTCCCCCAAAATTTCAATCCTTGTGCCTGTTGTTGTTGTTGTTGTTATCAATTGTAGCTGATTGTTTAGTAGAATTAATAGAGCGTCGGAAATTTCTATGCTATATCTATTGACGGCTCTCTACGTTCTGGATTTAACTCCCGCCGAGGTCGAATATGCCTTTCAAATAAAGTACGAATCAACCACTTAAATCGATGTAATCGGCTGCTTCTCTTCCCAAATTTTCAGGACTTGTGCTGTCAATGTTAAAAACAATTCAGAAATCCTCTTTTTTATTATTATTATTATTATTATTATTATTATTATTATTATTATTATTATTATTATTATTCTATGTTTGACTTTTGCTTTATGTCTGTACAAGTTGGCTCCAAGTCTCACCCAGAGACCTCAAGAGACAACAGGTTGGAAGTTCACGTTGTTGTTATGCCTAGTGTGCCATATATTTGGGTTGTTTTTTTGGTGTTGTACTAGTGAATGCCTAATACATAAATTTTTTTTTAATGTTTGTTTTAAACCTTGGGATTACATAGAGAGTATTTTGCGTAGGATATGAGCAGTTCCCATGAGCACTATCTTTTGAATTTCTGCCATTTTGGGGTTTCCTGGTATCTGAGTTAGGTAGCAATCAGCCCCTTTTGCTATCATTCCCAGGGCACCTATGACAACAGGTGTTGTTTTAGTCTTCAGGTTCCACATTTTGCTGATTTCTATTTCAAGATCTTTATATTTGCTCAGTTTTTGGTAGGTCTTGACAGATACGTTTATATCGATTGGGACAGTCATATCAATGAGGAGGCATGTTCTTTGTCTGAAGTCTTTCACTATGATGCCTGGCCTATTTGCATCTATCTTTCTGTCAGTTTGGATGGTGAAGTTCCAGAGGAGTGAGATGTGGTCATTTTTAAGCACTGGAGGTGGATTGTGTTCCCACCAGTTTTTTTTTTTTCATGGGGCAAATCCAGGTTTTTGCAAATTACCCAGTGAATATATTGTGCAGCTCTATCATGCCTGTTGAGGTACTCTGTAGGCGCTAGAAGACTGCATTTGGAGACAACATGATCAATGTTCTCATTTTGTTGTCGGCATACACGACATGTTGGGCTACTGCCGTTCTTTAATATGTTGGCCTGGTAGTTTCTTGTTGGTAGGCATTGATCTTGAGCTACTATGATAAACCTTTCTGTTTCAGATTTTAAGCCAGAGGCCATTAGCCATTGATGTGTCAGGGCTTTGTCAATATCTGCATTATTCGCTCTCTTTGGGTATTTGCCATAGAGAGGTTTTCCTTGCTATTTATTATTCAGAATATCTAAGGCCGTAGTTTTGGCACGCGTTTTCATGCGCCTAGCTTTTTCTGTGCTTGTTTCTTGTATGTCTATCTCTAATTCCGAAATTGGTTGTATTCGGAATTCACTTAGATATTCCTTTGCCTGTTTTGTTACTGAGTATGATGCTTTCTTGTTTTCATGTTTTGAGATAAGTTTTAAGATCCAGTCCTCAGACTTTTTCAGGTAGGTGTCTAGGCCAATTGAAGCAATCTTCATTGTTATTGCCAGTTGCAAAAGACCACGGCCTCCCTCTTTTCTTGGCAGATAAAGTCGTTCTGCATCTGCCTTAGGGTGGTGCATTTTATGCATTGTCAACAGTTTTCTTATTTTTCTGTCGAGCTGACATATTTCAGTAATTGACCAGTTAACGATATTGAAACTGTAAGTCACGACTGGTATGGCTAATGCATTGATCGCTTCGATCCTGTTTCTTGCATTCAGCTCTGTCTTGAGTATTGCTCTCACTCTTCGATAGCATTCTCTTCTGATCCTTTCCTTCATCTCTGAATGCCTTATTCCGTTCCCTTCAATTACCCCTAGGTACTTGTAGCTCTCCGCT
>NC_042999.1:85021496-85023996 GCF_006345805.1 Octopus sinensis
CAGCAGCCGCAACAGTGACAGCAGCCGCTGTAGTAGTAGTAGTAGTAGTAGTAGTAGTAGAGTAGTAGTAGTAGTAGTAGTAGTAGTAGTAGTAGTAGTAGTAGTAGTAGTGATAGCAACAACAACCAGGAAAAAGACAGCAACGGCAGCGGCATTAGCGATAGCAGCAACGACGAGAGCAAAACTGACCATAGCAACAACAACAAAACCAGTACCAACAACATCGATAAGAACAACAACAACGGCAGCAGCAGCAGCAACAAGAGTAACAACAACAAAAACAACAACGAGGACAATACCAGTAACAATAACGAAAATGCATTCGCAACAGTAGTTGTGAAGAAGAAAAAACTACGCTTTACCGTTGACCTCACAAATAGGGAGCAAGATGCTACCACAGGCATGGAAACTAATAAAACAAGAGAAGACATAGCCAATCTGACAATCCCATCAGAGGCAATTAAAACAGAGGAAAGAAGAACAGTGCTTATCATCACCATTAAAGACACGGGGAGCTGGAAGAATCATTAGCACACCGAACAAAATGCTTTGCGGCATTGAGTCCAAATTCCGCTGAAATAGACTTTGCCTTTCATTTTTTCGAGATTGATACCAGCTGAGCACGAGGGTGTGTCGAGGTAATCGACTATCCCCTTCCCACGAAATTTCAGACCTTATGCCTATAGCAGAAAGGATTATCGTTATTTGAACGGAGTCATTCTGTGATTGATATAACTCTTAGAGCAACGGAACAAACGCACTGTGAAGTTTGTTTCAGCATATTCCGTTCTGAGCTCAAACCTTATTGGGGGCTACTTATTGTATCATCCTTTCGTGGTTGATACACTAAACTGCCATCCAAGTACTGGAGTCGATATAATCAACTGTTCCCTCCGTCCGAATCTGAATCTTTTTACTTATGTTAGAAATGATTATTTAAAAGACTCGGTAATGTATGAGAATTTAGTTTGCGTATTTGATTACTTCCCTTTATGTTTTGAGTTTAAATCTTGCTAGGATTGACGTTACTTTTCATCTTTACAATGTCAATTAAATAAATACTGCTAAAGTACTAGAATCACTGCAACTTCTTAAAACTACCCATTAAAAAAAATATAGCACTGTACCTTTGCTAAAAGTCATTATAATCGTTATAACCATTATCATCATCACCCCTATTTCCAATTATTACCGTTACTATTATTGCCATTAGCTTAAAGACTTTTTCGAAACAAACACCAAATACTCCATTTCAAAACGAAATTAGATTTTTCTGTTTAAACTGCGATCACTTTGAGTTCAAAGATTGGCTTTTAAGTAGCCCTTTCCAATAACTTTAGGGGCTGTAACGAGTGACATACGGGGTCTTTTCAGGTCATTCAGCTTTCAGTTTTTTAATTACTTTTATGATTTTTTCAGAAATTTTCTTCCCACTGATTACGTGATTGATTATTCATTTGAAACCTTAAGAAAACGCATTCATCTTTAATCGGTTACATTTTTAGTAAAATTGAAAATTCTATTGTGAATGTTTCAATACTGAAATTTTCTGTCTTTGTGGTGAAGGGGTCTTGTAAATCATTCTTCTTCTTTTTCATCATCATCATCATTATCAGCAGCAGTAGCAGTAGCATTTTCTTCATCTTTCACTACTACTGCTACTGCACTTTTTCTGTTTTTCCCAATTCTGTTCTTTATTCTTCTATCTTCTGTCTGCTCACCTGCTGTCTTTTGTCTTGGCTTTTTTGTCTTTGATTTTCTATATCCTTTATAAAATTAATTTTCAAACGACACCTGTGGTTGTGGTTTTCTGCTGTGTATATTATATGATGTATTTAGTGTTGTCTACTCATAGTCAATAATTGAAAAACAAAAAAAGGTTGAGGCGATCAAATCAACGCAGGGTGCCTCTGTACTTCATTGACTGGCACAATAATGGTTTCAAATTTCGGCGTAATGATCAAAACATACTTTGATATAGTTGGAGTTGAACAGAGAATCTCACACAGTCGGAATATAAAGATCAGCTTTTGTGGCTTTTTTTCAGAACCTCCATAACTGGGAATAAGAAGAGTGGGAGGAAGAAAAAGTAGGTATATAGTATAATTCATTGGCCACCTAAAGATCGGAAACACATTTTTGAATAATTATCATAGAGTAGACTCCACTAAAGCACCATGGTCAGGATTATCACCCATGGTGATAAACTTGGCCATTTCTGATGTGATATCAGCTTTTTGTAACAGTAACTGACAATCAAATTTCTCCCTGACACTTTCCTATCCTCTAGTCATAGAACGTTTTATTTATTTGAGCTTTATTTATTTATTCATTTCTTACAGGATACTGTTTAGCAGCTATGGAGAGCGCATATAATTAAGCATTTGCGTGTCAAGGTGAAAGAATATTATTTTGATGCAAATATTCCTTCCCTTTATCAGTAACCGCTTTCAACATAAAACTCAGCAATTCTCTAATTAATAATACTTAACTATGGTCT